>NC_031777.1:17903576-18147191 GCF_001522545.3 Parus major | reverse complement strand
GCCGATGCCGCTCTACGTGATAATATGTTTATATGATTAGCTGAGCCCAGGGGTGGGAGCGCAGGGAGAAGGGGTGGAGATTGGAGGGGGAGGAGGCTGGAGGTGACTCCAGTTCAGAGCCGGCGGAGAGTCCGTGTCAGGACTTGGCGCTCCCCAGCCGCAGACGGAGCGGTGCTCGAGCACGGAGAGGCTGCCATACATTCATTGGGATTTTTTTTTTTTTTTGGTGTGTATGTATTGCGTTTTTCCCATTACCGCGCGCGTTTCTCGCTCAGCGCCCGGCGCCCGATCTCCAGTCGTTGGCGGGGCAGCAGCACAGGGAGGAAGAGGAGAAAATCCGAGGAAGGGCCGGCCCCGCACTCCGCCAGAGGCCAGAATGTCATCCCGGGAGATGTGAATCCGGTCGGTGCGAGCGACAGAGACACGGAGGAGGGGGTCCATTGTAACATTCGAGTTGTTCCCCGCTGCCCCAGCTGCTGGCATCGTCTCCTGATCGCCTCACAGAAGGGACTCCCGAGGCTGGGCACACACACTGCACTGCGCCCGTCCTCCTCTCCATTTCGGCTTTTTTTTTTTTTTTAATTGAATTTATTTCTCGTGTGCGTGCGTGCGGGAGCCTGGCTTCATCGCGCGTTTGCTGCGGAGCGGAGTGTGGGGAAGTGCAGGAAAATGTTGACTTAGACCCAGAAGACCCTCCCGGCCGGCTGCGTGGAGAAGAAGCCGCCCCTGCTCTGCGCTGCCCCAGCCCTCCGAGCCGCAGCGCCGGCTGCCGCCCGCTGCCGCCCCAGCCCACCGCCCGCCCGCCCGCTCCCGCGCCGCCGCCGGGGCCCCGGGACTAACTCCGCCGCGATCTCCCGCAGCCCCGCGCTCGCCGGGCTGACCCGGACCGCGGGTCCCGCCGGGCACACAGACCCCGGCCCGCCTTCGGCTCCCAGACGTAGGTAAGCGGAGCCCCGCGCCGCAGCCTCGCCGCGCGTTCCCTGACTTCTGGACGTTCCCCTGCCCAGCCGCCGGCAGGGATGCACTTACTTTGGGGTCCGCCTCGCCTGCCGGTGCCGCGGGGCCGCGGCCGGCGGAGCGATGCGCCCCTCGGTGAGCCCGCGGCTCTGGGCGCGGCGGCGCCGCCGCTCCGCACGGCCGCGCTCCCCCCGCGCGGAACGGCCGCGCTCCGCCGCCGCCCCCCCGCGCCCTGCGGAGGGACCTGCGGCAGCCGCGGCGGCAAAATGCTCCTGGCAGAGCGGTCCCGAGCCCCCGCCGCCGCCGCTGCCTCCCCGCCGCGGGGGCTGCGGGCCGGGGTCCGCCCGCCCAGCAGGCCCGGTGCTCCGCGCAGCGCGCAAAGTTGCATCCGTTCGCTAAATAATTACCTGTTGCGGGTTTATTTGTGGAACTCTGCCGAGCGCCCGGCTCCCAGCCCGTGCGAGGTGGGGGGTGGCTGTGGGAAGAAGAATAAATTACCCTTTGTCGGCTGTGGGGCGAGAGCAACTTTTTCCTTTCTTTTTTTTTTTTTTTTTTTTTTTTTTTTTTTAAATTTTATTTCTATTTATTTTCACATGTAGAAATCTGGGGCCATCTGGAGACAGAAAACAGTGTGTCATGAGGCACCGTTGCTGTGTCTGGCTCTAAAAATAACATCTTGTTGTTAGTCTGCGCCGGCCCTGCTGGGATTTGAGCGCGGTTTGTCAGAAAGTAAAGAGCTCTGCTGGTGCTCAGGTGTGTTTTCTTTGCCCAGAAATGCCCCTGTGCGCGACGGAAGGAATCCTGCGGAACAAATGTTCTGCTGTTTGGTTTCCTCAGACGCCCCGGCTCCCTCCTTTTGTTGCTTGCCACGAAAAGAGGTGCCATTTCGCATCATTCTGCAGAAATTGTTTGAATTAATGCAAGTGTGAATTCTTACCGTTTGAAGGAGGGTATTAGCATATCAAAGGTTTCTTAGCTCCGGCTCAATTGAGAAAACTTCAGCTTGTCTTCCATTTGCTTCCAAGAAGAGGCCCAAAGGGCAGTGGGAATTGTAAAGGGGTAAAATGGGGAGGTGGATTTGGGTTATGTTTCTGAACTTTAGCTGTTTTGCAATTATGCGAGTGAAAAACAAGGTCCCTCCGCTGCAGAGCCCTTGCGAGCGCTCGGACAATTACACTCTATTGATTAATGGTTTGTTCCGAGAAAAAAAAGTGACCTTTTATGACAGGCACTGTGGCGTGGTTTCTGATTCCTCCTCTCTGGGAGGGGGATTTAGAAAGCCCTTTCTCCCGCGCTCTGGGTATGGCCTACACGCTACTGCGTGGAGGGATGAATGGGGAAGACCTTCTAATTAGTTCAGAAAACAAATGAAATCTTGTAATAAAAGACCTCTCGGTTCCAGGCCTTTGAAACAAATATGCTTCCTTCCTTAATGGGTGGGTAAGCTGGAATAATAGATATTTTTATGGAGAGTTTTAAAAGAAGTTTTGATCACCACCGGCCATATGCTTCCATTTCCTTTTCATTTTAGAAAAAGTGAAAATGAGTAATTCTTGTAATCTCATTTAATCAGTGATACTGTGTTTACTAAGATAACCTAATTTGTGGTTAGTATTACCCTATAATAAATAATTTGAAACCTGCTATGGCAGGAGTGCTGTTTTGGTGGCTGTGTAGAACATTTATCTCATTGCAAGTTGTTTTATGAGACTACATGTTCATAGTTTTTTATTCTTTTGTTACTATTTTCTTGAGTTTGAATGGGGATGTGGCCTGGCCTACCCTTTTATTACCTTTGCAAATCAATATTCATAATCCAGCAACCCAAAAGCCAAGCAAAATCCAGTTATCCATCAATAAGTTGGGACCTTTTCCAGGGACCAGATGTTTCTTGGGAACTGTATTCTGGTTTATACCTCTGGCAAAAAAAAAACTTCCTAAATTTTCCTTGCCTATTGCTTCTTTCCAAACCTTTTACTTGAATGATTCAGATACTAAAACGCGTATTTTGTGTTTTTAAAAAGTTGCTTTAAGTCACTGATATGTAGCATTTGGTCTGTTGTTGATGGGGTTTGTTTGTTTTATATATATATATATATATATATATTTTTCCTTCTGGCTCACCATTTGGGGGGTGTTTCTTTTACTGCCATGAAAGTGATGTGCCTTTAGAGTAGGATATTCAATTTCAGGCTTCAATTTCCTTTCATGTAACGAAGGAACTGAGTATATATGGTATGTCTTGGTAAAAAACACTGCAGTTGATCAAGTAATTTATATAGAATTGTTATTCCTAGATGGACACGGCTATTTGGGCATTTTGTAAATAGATGTATTTAGTGGACCTAAAATTACATAATTACTTTCGGGTAATTTCCAGCAGTTTATTTACCTAATGTCTTCAGCTGTCTGAAGCAGTACCTTTTGGTGGTGTAAAAGGAACATATTGATGTAATTGCCATTATCACACTTAAGTTGCTGTTAACTAGTCTGCTTTGAATGCAGAGGGCTATAAAGAAAGCGCATTATCCTTTCAGCTATTAGGGATAATCTAAAAATTGTCTTGGAAATGTTGCATTCTGCTTTATGTGAAGGCAACCCCAAATTCGACAAATCTCTAAAAGTAAAAAAAGTAGTAAAAAGAAGATTTTCAACATTCAGATGACAAAATTGGACCACTTAGAGAAAAATTAATGTGCTGCAGCAGCACTTCAGCTGCCATTTTCAATCACTGTGGGTTACTATGTGTTGGCAACAGTAAGAAAGCATAGACGTTCAGATAGCTCAGGGAACTGGTAGTTGGGGGAATCAGGATGTTGAATCATGTGGGGTAGAACAAACCAATTACTTCAGGTTTTGACTTGAGCATTTCCAGTAAACATTTTTTTTTCTGGCATTTGGCTCCCCTGCTCATTAATAGACCAACATCAAAGCAGGCAACCAAACTTCCAAATGTTATAAAAACTAATGTAAAGATACAGATCTCACATGTAGTCTTGCAAGTCTTAATTTAAAACAAGCAGTTGGAGTTTTTATTGCTGCAATTTTCACAATCAGCAGAGACATTAACACCAGGCTTCTGGGTGTTTCCCGTCTTAAAATGAGCAAGAGGAAAGCTTTAAAAAAACCAAAGTGTGCTTAGTTAGTTCTTATTTGATCACTTCAGAAGCTTTCTCAATGTTTTATTTATCTCTTACCACTTTTAATGCATAAAGTCAGGAAAGGGGGTTGCTCAGGAATCCTAGTCTCTAGTAAGGAAGCACCTTATTAAAATTTAAATAAGCAAGGTATTATAGTCTTAGGACTTGTAGTCTTTATGGTTAATAGTACGTAATAATATGGTTGGTTTTGTTCTGGAAATGTGATAGGTAGACGTGACATTTTGATGAATAGATATTTTTCAAATGAGAATAGTTACGATGAAGAAAATCAGCTACAATTTTGAATTACAGCTTTTTTAAAAGTCCATAATTTTCACTTACGGGTTTTGGAGAGAGAAGTTTCCAGTTAGGCAAAATATTGATCAAAGCTTTATTTGAAATACATTTCTAGATAGTGTGTCATAAACACATGTAAATCACGATAACCATACAGTAGAAAGAATTGTTTGACATCTAGGCAGCACAGAAACATAATCATAAGTTTTTACTGAAATACTGAAATACAGACTAAAAGTTTATGTACTTGCACATTGGATGTCCACCTCAAATGCTGACATACCTGTAAGAAAATAATGTTACCTTGTGGTATGGCTCCTGCTGGAGAACGCGCCATGCCTGATACTGATGACAAATAACCTACCAGTAGCACTTTATATCAAAAACCACTCTATGATTCCTCTTTATTTTCATTAAGGAATGAATATCTGTGGATGACTGATTATATAGGAGCTGGAAGTAACAAATAGTGATTTTTACCTGGTCAGCTGCGAGTGAAGAAGTTAAACTCGGTTTGGTGTGCAGTGGAATTGGTATCCATGCACAGCTGGACAAGCAGTCAGTTATGAACCAAGACAGTTCAGAGCACAGCCTGGTGAAATTTGTAGTCAGTCACGTTACTTGAGGATGTCATGGTAAACAGACTCATTCAAAGCATGTTTTAGGATTGATGCTTGTGATGTACAAAAGTGTTTTGAAATTGCAAGAAATTCACCTCCTTAAGTATTTATGTGCCGCTTTTAAACTTAAAAGCTGTCTATTATTTTTAAAAACACGCTTAGTTTGAAACAGGTAAAAAATGTAAACCATCATGGTTGTAAAACTGGAAAAACGACAACTTATTTTAAGTCCATTCTCAATACTCTTTAACAATCATGTTTAATATTTAAATAGTTTTCAAATATAGTTGCATTTTGTTTTCAACAGTTTTTAAAATAAAAGTAGCAGGTGGTTCTGGAATATTGGTAACTTGTGATTTAATTTGAATATATACCTGGTGTAGAAAATACCTCTAGTCTTTATTTAGCAAATGTGATTCCTTTTAACTTTTTTCATTTAAAAGGCGAAAGATGACAGGTTTAAAGCCCTCTTCAATAGATAATTTTCTAGGAGTTCATGTTTCTTTCAGCCTGTAATATACGAGATGTGTTTCTACAGCATGGACTGGGAAGATTGTGCCGCTTAATATCAGCAATTTAGTTATAGAAATACACTTGCTTAGCGAGTGCTACAATCTGACAGCATTCTCTAGATGCAAACTGATAGTTAGCTAGAAATTGATTCCAAAAGGAGGAAGGGAAAAAGTCTTCAAATTCAGAATCATAGCATCTCCAGGTTATGGATTGTTACATTAAATGGAGCATTTTATGGGTTTTAAAAGAATATGTGATATGCATATGTCATGAATTCTTTCTTTCTGATTTTCATGAGGTACTCTAATGATTCAGCCAACTCTAGCTTGCCATTTACCCAAATCATTTAGAAACGTGGGATAGTAAAAAGCATTGCAGCCTGACTGAAGCAGCCACAATGCTCAACACCTGCAGGTAGAGTGCAGTCTCTAGCAAAATGCTGTTACTCTGGCACAAAGCAAGCTTAAATACAGTTTGCTTAACTACAAAAAAATTCCTTTTTTATGAGTAAGATACTCCATGTTTGGGGAATGTTTTGTGTGTTGTCTGCTCAGTAAAATCCCAACACACTTGTATACATTCGTTCAATTATCAGAGCAGCTAAGAGGAGGAAAAAAATCAATTTACCCTGAAAAGCACCAGAAATAAGATTACCTTGGCAAGTAGGAACTTGCCAGCACTGTCTAAATTGCTTAGTATTATCAAATGTTGCCATTTTTCATGTTCAGTAAGAAGGATATTGACTATTCTACATGTCCAGGTCTGCTATTTGTCTATTTCTTTATAAGGTATAAGCATGTCTTATTTTTATTCCTACAATAGCAGTTACGGATAAATCGGAGGGTCTAACAATAACTTTATAGAATAGATGGAATAATACCATTCACTGGAGAAATAGTATTTACTTGAGATAAGTGATAACAACTAGTTTTTTCACTTGTTGTTCTCGTAACAGACAAATGTAAATACCTTAGCAGACATTTCAGAGTGAAAGGCGAGAGATAAAATGTAATTACTTTTCAGGGTGGCTCTGACGATGCCCATGTTCTTGTCTGTAATACAAAAAAAATCTTTGCTCATCACCTCAGAATATGAAGGCCATTGTTACTTCTCAATATAAAAATATTTTCTGATTTTTAATGTTGACCTCAGTGTTCATCTTTAGCTCTTCTGTGTAAGCTGGAATCCTTATAGCCATGAATTCTAGTTGCTTTTATCCAACAGAGCACTTAATAGAGCACCTAATGGACTCTGCTCCTGTGTTTTTCTTGAATGCATAGCATCTTGCTTCATTCAGTCACCAAAACTAACTTTGCTACAAGGACAGGCAACACGACAAGTTAGAATCAATGGACCATTTGTAGGTCACAAAGTCAGTTTACTGGAATTTCAGAGGAAACTGGTTGAAAAGATTGGACAAATGTCACTTTGAATAGAGATGTTTAAATCAGACTTCTGCCTTAGGGTAAAATTTAGGTCTGTTGTAGCCTAGATGTAATGTCTCCCTCTACAGAGCGCAGCATTAATCATGGCTTGACAAGTGATCATGGGCTGAGAAAAATAGGGCCTGTCTTGGTTGTGTGGTTATTTTTTTTTCTAATCTTAATCTCTTAGGAGCACATTATAAACACTAACATTTACACAAAAATATTTAAGTATCATTGTGTTTGTGTTTCAGTAGTGAGAGTAGCTAGCTTCAGAGAAAATCTAGTTAGAGCTAATAAGAAGTTACTTGTGTTTCTTACGTAGATGCAGTAATTAGGAATATTTTCCTTTTAATCTAACTAAGGTTTTTTTTTTGTCAAAAGAGATTCATTTTATGCCATTTTGTCATACAAATACCGTATAATCTCGGTCTTGTTCTTTGGTATATTAAATAACTCTGAAATCTTTTTTCTTTACCGTTGTTTTACAATGTGTTTATCACCCAAGAAAGTTACTTCCTTTTGCAAAACAGGCAATATAGGGAAAAGGGGGAGCAGTTTTTCCAAAATGTAACACAGATGAGTGTTTTTTTCACTATGTTTACATGTTAATGATGTGTTACTTGATTGCAATGGGCTACAAAAGCTGGAATAGAACAACATGAATGAAGAGCGCTATTTAAGATCCCGAGTTCTGATACTACGCAAATTGTGTTTAATACTTAAGTAAGGGATGTCTTGATTCATAAATAGGTGTGGGAGTGTTGATACCTTTTATGGTAAAGAAGGGAATTTTCCCATTTCTTGGGCTTCTTTGGTGCTTCCTGTGGTGGGGACAGTGTGGAGCAGCCAGGCACTGGGTGTGCACCACTGCTAGAGAGGTGCAGCCCTTTCATGGACACTTACATTTGTGTCTGCAACTGTTGGAAAAACAGATCATATCAGCAAAGCAGCAGCAAAACGATTTATCACTGCAGAATTATGCTTTGAAAATGAGAGTATTTCTGTTTATCCAGTTGCCTGTGGATGTGATAAATTCCCCAGTCTCTCGTTTAGGTTGGGCTGCTGCTTTCCTTTGTGCCCTCTGTTGGTATTTTCCCATCAGTCGACACCTCATGCCGATTGCTGCTCTGAATCCAGATGACAGAATAATAACGCCGATTACTGTTAAAAGTTGTTTCTGGCAGCTGGGGAGGGGATGACCGACCTTGTTCCTGACTATCAGACTTGCTCTGCTGTTGATGGGCTCGGGTGTGCAGGGAGAGAGAGCCTTACTGCGAAATCACTGCTGCAGTGGTGGAGAGCCATCACATGCCAGAAGGAGACTTTAATTCACTTTTCTATATATTCTCTTCCAGTATCATATTTGTAATTTTTTACAGCGTTGCAGTCTGCGCCGGGGTGAGCAGTGTTCAGAAACAATTCCCTCGCAGTAGGCAGCGCTGCTTCTAAATAAAGTGACATTTTAAGGAAATATTTCTGTGAACAAGTTCTGCTGTTGACTCTGAATTTCTCTGGTAAATTCCCTATGTCTTTGTTGATGGTAGGCAGAATTCTTTTAATCTGCTCCAGGCATCCTTTCATTAGACTATTACACTATTTTTTAGACTTTTTCATTGTGAAGTGTCCAATTTGGAAAAACCTGCTTTCCCAGAATGAAAAATGATTCCATCTTCATTTTGAACAAAATGAGCGTTCTCCAGAAGACCGATTCATAACTATTTTGTTGGAAGTGTCTCCTGCAGCTTTTATTTACTTCAGTCTAATAAGAATTTCTTAAACGAAGACTGTCAATTGGTGAGGCTGATTCTTGTGTAAATCAGTATAAAGTGCCTCAGCAGTGGTGTATTCCTGGCTGAGCTTCTGTGCCAGGAAAACGGGTTGAGGCTGGGAGTTGTTTTGAAGAGAGAGGGGAGGTGCAGGCTGACATAATTTGAAATTGAGAAGAAATCCTTTTGCCCTTCAGGCAGTAATCTTACTCGTGCTTGAATAGTGCATCATTTCTCCAAAAAGTTGTTGGCTTCTTTTATTTTTTTCTACTACTTTATTTCCTCATTTGAGCAGGTGTATAATAATATCTCATAGTAACTGCCTGATGATCCAACTGTTAAAGATATTCCATCAGCAAAGAAGAGCTCTATTTGAAGCATCATTTTGATATATTGCTCATCATTTTGAAGTGAGCATCCAAAATTTATCTTATATTTTTCCTATATAATGACTGTAGCCATACTGAAATATCAGGAGTATTTTCCCCTGTGTTGTTTGTTTTTTGTTTATTTGTTTGTTTGTGGGTTTTTTTGGGGTTTTTTTTGTGATCTTTTTTTTTTTTTTTAGCTTTTTTGAAAAAGCTGATATTGAAACCTCGAAGGGTTGCATTTTGGAGTTTATCTTCCCAGTGAAAATTAAAGTTGACACAGGGCATATGTGACTTTATGCCCAATGCATATGCATTTATTTTATGAATGTTCTTGGTGAGTCTAAGGGCACTACTTGCAGAAAGTGAGATTTTGCTCTGTAAGAGAAACAAAACCACAGGCACATTTGTTCTCGCTGTGTGAGAAATTAATGTTGCCTGATGGCTTCCCAGTTTTTTGAGTGTGTGCTAAAGGTTAGATAGGATGAAGGCTTAATTACGATGTACTTAATATTTATGGCTTCATTCACTGAAGCTTTGTCCCATTTACATTGAAGGGATTTTTATCTACAAAGCTTGTGCCACTACGGCAAGCAAACTTGAGATATTTTAAGGTAAGGGTATTGTCTTTTGTGAGAAAAGTAGTTTACTTCCAGTTGGATAAAAACTACATTATTACTTCATGATTTGATTTAAATTGAAAGGGTTGGTTTTTTTTGTTTTGTTTTTTTTTTTTTTTTTTTAATAATTTAATAGTCAAGATAACTTACCATTCAGTTCAATTGCATTTTAAACTTTGGTGGAGTGCATGTGTAATTGTATCCAAAAGTGACATTAGGTTTTTCTTCCTAGCAGTAAATAGAATGAGGGGATGCTGCTGTTTGGTTGCTTTTCAGTTAAACGAATGCATCAAATAGGATGAACTTGTTTTGCTGTTTGGGGTGGTCTTTCATTTCTGTTTAGTTCTGGATAAGCAGAGCAATTTAAAAATTTTTATTCTTTTTTTTCTTCTCTTTTTTCTCTTTTATTTTTTTCTGCACTGAAAGCTTTAGTGTCTTTAGTGGAGACACTAAAGCTGAATGTTTAACTTTTCTGAGGCAACAAGAAGAGACACAGAGCTGGAAAAAAAGAGGAGAATGTTTTCTGTGTTACCTCCTTATGCTGGATAACATTGGAGAAGGATTTCTGGCGGAGTTTCTTTACAATGATGATTGATTATTTGGTTTCCTATGCCGGCTGTTGCCCACATTTTTCACATATTTTTGCTCATTCTTATTATTACCTGCAGAGGGAGCTTGTATATGAGATAATCAGAGTAATCAAGGCATTCAGGGCTGAATTGTTTCCAGTAAGTACAATTTCATTTCACAGCGCCTTCTCTGTTATGCAGAGCAGAAAGGCTCTGCAAAACAGCTTTTAAAAAGGCTGTCCATCAGTAACAGCAAATCACAGTGGACAAAGATTTTAAGATATCAATAAGCACAAGCCAACTTAAAAAAATACTTCATAATTCAAAGAAGCGCCTTTTTATCAGAAGTTTAAAAAGGAGGTGAGGAGAGCAAGTCCTGCCAGTCGCGGTACAAGAGGACAGTTCTGATATTCTGTATGACAGGAAGCAGATTTTTGTTGCATAAACTGTCTTCTCAGATTCTAAAAATGTCATGTCAGGCTGAGAGAGACAGCAGAGTACTTTCAGGTCTTTGCCACATCTTGTGCAGAGTAGCGTGGTAGCCAAAAAGCAGTAGGTAAGTATTTTCTATTTACGCAAGCAGTGTTATGGATCACAGTGACTGCTGATGAAAGGCTAACTCTTCATTTTGCTTTTTCTCTATTTAAAATATAAAGAGGTGAATGAATTAAAAAGGTGAATTAATTTAATCCAAATTGATGAATTGATACAGTCGGGGGCTAAAGCAGGCAAACATTTGTAAGGATTTCTCTTGTAAGCTTTAATAAATGCTAACAACAAAGAGCAAGGAATATCTTAACCTAAGTTTATTTGTAAATTGTAACTTAAAATCTAGCTTGAAGAATCAGATATTTGTATTTTAGGTAGTAATATTTCATTAATTTAGCACAATGAAAGAAAGCATCTGGTGTATTGCAGGCTTTATAATTTGTATTGTAGTTATCTGGATGATGAAAGTGTGTGATCCTTCAAAAAGTTAAGACTTCAGAGAAGAAAACAATTCATGTATAATACAGTTTCACTTGCTGAGCAAGAAGCATAATAGATGGTACTTGAATGAATTCTGTACTATTTTCTCTGGAAAAATGGTGGTAGTCATTTCACTTTAAAATATTTCAGTAAATTTAAAGATGATTTGCTATGATACTGTTAGGAAATAAAGCAGTATGTATACACGTTCCATAAAAGAGAAACAGCTTTCTGTAATATGCTCTCCTGTAATAAATCTGTGGTGTAAATTGGCCAAAGAGTTGATTTTTTTTTTTCTTTTTTGTTAGTTTAAACAAACTGAACTTTAAACTTGGTATACATTCAGCCTGATGTGGTTTTAGGGGTTTAGTTTGGATTTTCCTTTTAAACACCAGGAAAGATTTACCATATCTAAAAGAGTAGTAACTCTGTGTCAATTTATTATTTATACTGGCTAATCCTTTCTAATGTGAAAAGTCAGCTTGTTATTGTAACACCAAATGGCCCTCTAAGTAGGGAAACAGTTAAGTAGATCTCCTGTAATAGGTTGTTGTCTAATAAAGAGATTTATGGTATTGGCAAGGGCTATTGTATAGGTATTACCCTCTCACAGCATGATCATGTATTATCTTAACAACTCAGTGCCACATTTATGTCGAGCATTTTCATAACGGGGTAAGAATATTAGCCACAGCAATTACACCCCAATAGGATTATAATGGTAAGATTTAGAGAAAATATATAAATTATGTCTTTCATGGAGATTTTGGTAGGTGCTAGGAGTTGAAAAGTCGTACCATCCTTTTTGCATGGGAAAATACTGATGTGTAAGTCATGATGAAGAAAGAGGTTTGTTAATTTAATCTTGTTGAGGAATTGTAGAGAGGCAAGGACATAATCTTCCTTTACACAGTCTGTCTTTTTCTTTCCTGGTGAGGTAGGGATGCTTCAGAAGTTCCTCTCCGTGGAGGCTGCCATACAATATGAGAATCAAGACGTGGATGTAACTTTAGTTCTGTTGTGGGGATAATGCAGCTGCGATTAAGACATATTTTTAACAGCCTTGTATTTTGAAGGTAGAACAATGGTAATTTACATGCTACATTGGAAGAGCCCACTTGAATAAAATCATGTAATTTTTTTGTTTCAGCTGTAGCGGAACACATTTTCTCTTTCACTAGTGCCAGGTTTTTATGGTGATAAGTAACTTAGATAATTTTTTAAATTACTGCAAGCAACAAAAGTGACAATAATGTCATACTTGTACAATATTCATGTAAGTGACATTCAAGCTGTTCCTTAATTCTTGAAATTTTCCATCTGGTTTTTAAAGAAACAAAAAAGTGAGATGTATTAATACTCACTTAATTGGCAGAAGCAATGTTCCAATCACATTTAATAAAACCAAATTATGTTTTGTCAATAAAAAAACACTTATGGGGACTAACTGAACAAAATACATTAGGTTATATAGTCATTTATGAATAAAACTGCAATGAGTAACACAGCAGTCTGCATGGCAGTGTGATGAAACAGCTACATATGTTAAGAAGATACCTTGAGCTATAATTCAGTAAATACTGAAATAATGAGTGTATAACCAAAAAAAAAACAAACCTTTCTTTCTGATTTCCTGTACCAAAATTAGAACAAGGTAATTCCAAATTAAGAAAATATATAGATGGCAATTTTTATTGTATAAGGAACTTCCAGTACATGTTCCATATATTGTAGACAGGCAGTGGTAGTATTGGTTAAATTTGTAAGACACAACATTTCCTGGATGCTTTGGATTAATTCTGTATGTGAGAAAGATTCTGTACCCATCTGTTTTAAATTGTTATTGATCATCAGAGAAAAGATGTACATGTTTCTTTTGACATGATATATTCCACTTCTGAAAATGTGCTAGGAGAAGTTGCCCATGGATTTAAATGTGGGGTTTTTTGTGGTTTACTGGAAAATACCGGGGACCTCAAAGCTGCTTTAAAGCAAATACTCAAAACTTCGTTATTTTTCTAATCATGGTAGCAGTGTATGGCTTCATCTGTGACCAGTAGCCCATGCATGTTGTATCTAGTGCAAAATTCTGGAACTTTGTCTTTAGTTTTGTGTTCAGAAGAAGAATAACATTTTCTATTTTAGACAGACTCCTGTAGGTTCTTAGGTTGGCTTCACATTTCATTCATTTTGAGCTGTGGAAAGCGATGGTATCTTTTGTCTGTAAGTAAAAAGAAGATACAAAAGGATGAATGTTACCCCCAGTGAATGTGGAGCTCCAGCCGATTTAAGAGCGTGAACTGTGACTGCATTGTTGAGGGCAGCGCTTGGCTTGTTATACCCAAGCTAAGAAGAAGCCAGTACTTAGAATAAAAGGGTGAATAATGCATAAAAATTCAGTAAGAGGTAAAGCACTTTATCCGTGCTTTAATATTACAAGTATTTATAATTAATTTAAAAAGTATTAAAATAGAATACAGTGGATTTGACACGTATTTATCATTAAAAATTGTCTAATGTTTTAGAATACAATTTCTACTTTTGAAAGAGGAAAATATATGCAGAAATATTCTTACCAAATTGTTAGCCTTATGTGCTCTCCTGAAACATTCACAATGTGTATATATAACTGTGAGATAGATTTACCATTTTTCTTTTTGTACAAATGCCATAATGAATGGCCTCTTAAAATCAGTATTCTTCTGTTTGCAGGACAACAAATCAAAGCACAAATCCACAGTGTAGTCATTTTACTTGTAGCGTGCATTAGAAAAGAAGCCACGCTAAGTCATACTTAACTGCCCACAGACAACTAACCCTGAAGAAGGGGCAAGTCTTCTTCCATCTTTTTTATTATTATTTATATCTCTTTGTCTGTTTGGAGCAGCCATGCTGTTATGACTAATAAAGCTTTTGTATTTGGCAAATGGGAGGCAAGTAATCAGCAGTTCTTGGCTCATGACTGAAAAATCTGCTGAACAGAGCACATAAAACCAATATAACCTTTCAGGTATACCTGTGAATAAAATTCTTCCTTATGCTTCTATCACCTGTATAGAATTTGTATATCCTTCTTGCATCTTAATTTCTAATGGTATTATTTCTGATTATAGTGGGTTTTGGTCAGTGGCATGATGAGCAAGTGCTGCTTGAACAGGTTTTAACTTAAAAATACAAATATAAGAATATAGGGACAAACAGTGAAGTCAGCATCTTTCTGCTTTCTATCTAATTACTAGCCAATTAAAAAATAGGATTTATTTTAATTATATTTAGCTTAATATCCCCCCAGCATGTGATTTATCACTAGGATTCTGTAGTCAGTAAATTTCTCAGTTCTTACGTGTTTTCTACAGAAAATCACTCAATATATGAAACAATTATTTAAAACAATTCTTTTTATTCAATACAATTTTACATATAAAAAAAAAGTTGCCAAAGTCCTACTATTAATTGAATGAGACGCAAATAAATGAAAATTTTTTACTAGGTCTGCTGGAAGATGTCCAGTAATTTATTTCTGTTTGTATTTTAAATAGATACATAGTAACCAATGCACCAAATAAAGCTGTAGCATTAACAGATTATTAAAACTAATTGGTAAGGGTTTACGACAAATACGTGGGACAGTGAGAAAATTTGCTGCTATTTCAGTGGTGTGGTTAAGCAGTTTGCACAACTGTGTTCACAACCTCTGCAAAGCTGAGGGATAGGATTAATATATCCTTAATTACAGCCATTATTTAAGTTACCTAAAAGAAATCTGTTCAGATCTTGTGCATATATGAAATATTAGCTGCTGCTATACTAAATGAGTGAGTATGCTGAGTGGAATTTCAGTGGGGCTCACAGATGCTGTAAAGGAGTAGCTCCTGGAATCGTACTCTAAACATTCAGTCAAGCTCATATGACCATTGAACAAGTTGTGGTTTTACTGCAGCGCTGGTGAAACACTGAATGCCAATGTATACAAGAGATTTCCACCCCTTCCCACCCTCCTCAAAAAAAAAAAAAAGGAACAGCTTTATTACGATAGGTTTGTGACTTGCAGCTCTCTGGTAGCATGGGCTGTGACATCCTGCATGCAGTGTCTCTGCCATAGCTGCCACTTGGGTCTGGAAAAGTAGGAGTCCTTCTGTCCTGCAGGTCCACATTCTTGGCTTTATTCTCTCAGTTGCTCCATGATAAAATGAAGGTGTAATTAGGACTAATTTAGCTAATCATCATGAACTGGAGGTGGTCCCATCTGCCCTTCCCCCTGAAAACCTGCCCGCGATGAGTGCGATCATTGTGAGAGGGCAGGGGGAGCTTTGTGTGTGCTGTCTGCAGATGAAGATCCTTGGAAACCAGGTTTGTCCTTTTTCTCTTATTCACAGTCAAAAAGTCAAAATCTCCATTTTAATGAAGACATTTCAAAGAACAGACGGGCTGAGAAAGATATTGTATTTCTTTACATGCTCCTTCCTCTTAAACATGGAAGAACCCTTAGGCTATAAATTAAAGTGTTTTACCCTGTGTAGTTGATCTCAGGCTGCCCAGTTGCCATGAAGACTTAAAGTTTTAAAAAAAAAGGAATTGTAAATGGCTTGACAGTTTCATGTTTTTCAGTCCACGGTTATCTTTTGTCCCCCTCATGTCCTGTTTTTGTCAATATTTTCCATTCACCTAGGAACTACAGCAAGTGGGAGGAAAAGTAACTTGAAAGAATGTAGTTATGCCAGAGATGCATTTTCATGTGGGAACCTTTATAATCCCTTCATGTAAATGACATTTACTATGGAAACAGTAAGAGCTCTTCGTAGGAGAAAGGTTCATCCCGTACTCCGTAGGAAACAGTGATTTACTTATCTCCCATCCTGGAAAGGGCACACCTGTGTGCTGGGGCTGGGGGAGGCTTTGGCCATGCTCCCTGCAGGGCTGCAGGGGAAGAGTGGGAAGCTTGCAGTGGCGTGTCTGGAGCCCGTGTGGTTTTATCATTGTGTTGGAAATGGAGGCACCTTAGCGGACAGGAGTATTTTGCATTTTAAATTTTGCCTGGTAGAGTGTTGTTTTCTTTTTTCTTTCCTTAAGTTGGATTCTCAGGTGTTCTTTAGTTTTAGTGAATTTCTGGAGGGATCATCCCTGTGCAGCAGCTGGGGTCACAGGCGATGCACGTAGTTTTTCTGGCTGGATTCCAGAACATTTCCATTTTCCTTTAACCTGGAGCAAGAAGAGATGTAAATTTTTGTTATTTCAAAAGCGTCATATTGGTAAACTTTGTTGACAAGTCTTGTAAAATTTAAAATTGTTTTGCAATGTTTGTTACTATGTCTACCACATTCTTAAAAATTAATTGTCTGCTTGAATAGTGTTTCCCAATCAACTTGAATTATTGATGTTTTGGTCCTTAGTGGAAGAGCAGTAGTACTTTTCCTCCCACACCACAACCTGTTCAACCCCAGTTTAATGAGTTATGCCAATACCTATAATAGAATTAGAACACACACAAAAAAAATCAGAATTATGATTTATTGTGTGGGGCTAAAAATGGGAATTGGGAAACGGACTTGTGCGTAAGTTCAGGTTTTAGGAAATTGGTGCTCTGTGGATGTTGAAGTAATCGGTACTTACTGTTTGGAAGTTAAAACTGTTAGTGGCCATTGCAAGATAAATACCTTCCTAGACAGAAATGTGAGATTTAGTAGCATATTTAAATATTTGAAAATAGTTAGATGAATGTATTTTTAATTTTAGCTATCTTAAGCTGTTCTTAGGCACTGTGTGTTTCACAAATATTTTCAACAGTGAATTAAATAATAACAAGGTTTTATGAATCCTAGATAATCTAATCTGCTCATGAATGTGTATATACTTGAGTACACATATATCTGAGTCTTTATTAAAATACTACTTACTTAAAAATAAAAAGTGTCCAGTTTATCTTGTGATGAAATTGTGAGATCAGGAGAAGAAATGTGTCCAGAGTCATGGATGAAGGTCGCTGCTAGCCTGGAAGAGCTTGTTTTCCTTAATTCTGCACTTAGCTGGCTGGACCATACAGCTACATGTTCTGGTTAGTAAATAATAACACTGTGGAAAAGCTAAAAATTGGTATTTGTTTAGCTGTTGTAAAATAATGCTGTCACAGCGAATTTATTTTTCGTTTTGGAGACAAGAAATCATTGGGGTGAAATCTCTAGCTGTTGAAAACTTCCACTGTGCTTGCTGCAAGTTCTTCTTGTATTGTACACCATGGTAGTCTTAGACTAGATATTTTTAATTTTAAAGTCTTATAATGCTACTATTTTTAGGTAAAAGAATGTCAAATCACCTTTTGACTGAAGAGATATTAAAATAAAACTGAGTAACTTTTGGAGAGCATGTTGATAACCAAGCAGTGACAGGTGAAGTGTTCTGTCATGCCTCTGTCACTTTTCACATATCTGAGAAGATGGACCTTTAGGTTGACTTGGTTTTTTTCTGTCCATTTTCATCTGTATTTTTCATCCTTCTCTTGCTTTTTGTCTTCCAGAAATAAAATCTTAGCTCAGCCCAATAGTGACCCGTAAGTAAGCTGTACACTTATTACTGTCACAACCTCTTCTGGATTTGATTTTTAGAGAAACAAACAAACAAAAAATTACCAGAATGGGCAATGGATGTGTTGAAATTGTGGTCAGTTTTTTAAAATTAATATTATTATTATTATTATTATGACACTGTGCAATCATTAGCCACTTATAGAATATTGCAGAGGCACTGTGAAATCATCAGTAATGTATAGAAAATGATTATTTGCAGCATGGAAAATATTTCAAAATACTTGTGTGTGGGTAAGTGATGCAGCCATTCATCTCATTGCACACTGTGTGTGCCAGCCCTTCTTGTAGCACTGAGTGTCCACTCTGGTTTTCTGTCTCCACATTTATTACTGCTCTGACTCAGTTGTCCAGAGAGTTTTGTGGACTCTGGTGTAGATTGGTGGGCTTTTCATATGGATTCAGAAGGAAATAGTTGCAGTCCGTGTAGCTCGCAGTTGTGTCCTGCAGAGGAGTACGTTCTGTGCGCCGGGCTGTGGGAGTGCAGCAGCTGATCCTAAATGCCGGCAGGCCGCTTGAAGGAAATCGAATAACGCTCAGATATTTTATATGAGCAGGTTTTCCCTTCTCTGTGCGGTGCTGCGTGTTTTCTGATCCCGATTCACTTGCGTTCCTTCGCTGTCAGCCTTGCTCTGCTCCTCGGTGCGCTCCTCGTTCCGCGGCCGGGCAGGGTGACCTGCCCGCTCTGCGCGGCTCCTGTCCCCAGGCCTTCCCTGGCCATCTGCTGCCTTGCTTCTGCGCCCTACCCAAGGGCTTTCCCTCTTCCTCTGCACTCCAGACTAGCTGGGGGGAATGCCGTCTTCCCGCTCTGCCTGCTCACTTGCTTTTTTATTTTTTTTCCTTCTTTTTATTCCTTTTTTTTCCCCCGGCCCCATGGTGTGACTCCCACTGATTTCTGGTGAGTAACTGGCAGCACGAGGGAGTCTACCTGATGATGATGATTTCATTGTGCATCTGATTTGCAATCTATTGCAGAGGTGCCTGTAATGCTGACTGCTGTTATTTAGTGTTAGGATTTTAAAATATCAAATACATAGAGCACAAGTTAAATCAAGGTGGCTTGCTGAACATGTGTATAAATTGCAGGGTTTTGTGAGTGTGAAGGTTTGGCACAATACGTTATCTTTGGGCAGGATGTGAAATCTGGTGATCTAGATGAAATTCGGAGTTTCTGAGATTGCTGAAGGAGAAGCTGGTAAAATGGTATGCATTTTCTTAACAGGGACGGCTTCTCTTAAATTTGCTTTCTATCTGTTGAGCTGTCAGCCAGTCTGTCACTGAAGGCTTAAAGCTATATTCATGAAGAAAAGAGTTTTCTGGATTTCAAAGAAAATGCTATTTTTGTTAAAAGTAGCAATCAGACCAAAAGGTTAGACTATCATCAAAGTGTCTGTAAAAATATGCTTAAGACCCCGTTCTGTTCTTGGCTGTCGGAAGAGACGATGACTTGTAAATTGCCTTTCATAAAAGTGAGTTTGATTTAAGGTATTAATAAAATCTAAATTTGTGCATTCTGGCTGTGGGGACTGAAGATTTTAATTTAGTGAAATGCCAGGACAATTTTTTTGTGCTCGGTTTGATGAGTGTTATGTGAGAATTCCATCTTACTAAATTAGGGCAGACATATATATTACAGTGTTTACAAACTGTTATGATTACAACCTGTTAAATTTCATATTTAATATTCAGTCATCTTTGAGCAAAAAAGTCACCTCATTTTTGTCTCAGCGCTGTTGAATTCTTGTGTTAGAATAGATTAAATTGCAAGTGTTAATCTACGTAACTGTGGAAAGTTGTGACCTGGATTTGAAATAGCCATGAGACTATCACAGCAGCAGTAAATCTTCCAGAACATGTAAGGCTGGCACATGGCAGGGATATGTCTGATGTGAGAATTAGAGTGCGAGTGGAGGAAGGGCCTGAAAAGAAAATTGTGTGCCAATATAATTTTATTCTAAAATAAAAAAAGAAGAAATTATCACTTTAATATAAAGCTGTGTTTTTAAAGGCAGCACACAGTATCTTAATAAAAACTTATTTTAAAATGGTAATCTAAAATTCCAGCTGTATTTAAGAAAGACTATTTGTGGCACTGAGACACCTGGCTCTTAATCGTCATGTGCTTCCTCTGGCAACAGTGATTCCAATCTTTGAAATGTGTATGGGAATTTCAGGTGCAAACTTCAGCAAGAAGAAACCATCAGTTTGAGGAAAAGTAGACACTAAATGTACCTCCCTTTTGGTTTAAGCTTTTTCCTACTGTCCTTTAATTACACTGCTTTTCTCTCAGTTAAGCCTGGCTTCAGCCCTAGTCTGGGTACTTTTAAAGCCTGATATCATCAAAAAGGCCCCGAGTGTTAGTTGTCAGGCACTGGTATTGCTGGAATCTTTTATGGTTTTACTGCTTTGATATTCTTCATCTCTTAGAATGTGTCAAATAAGAATGTGGGTGATGTCAGAAGAATATGATAATAGTAATTTTTAAAGAAATGCTTTGACAAAAAATAATGTTAAAACAATCCCGTTCAAGTAAATCATAATGTTAATCAGGGGACATAAACTGATTATTAAAACCGGTGTATTAAATAATTTCTTCAGATATATTTGATACAGTTTGCTGTTCTTTTCTGTGAATGAGTATTTTTTATACAAATTTATTATTTCATGAAGGAAATAACTGAACTTGCAGATACTGGCCCACGTGTCCACACGACAAAATTATCTTGGGCGCTATAAAAAGGTATTCAAAGTGTTATCATATCTATTTTGCAATGTTGACTATTGGTTGTTTTTAGTTTCTAAAAAATACTAGGGTGGTAGGCTTCTGCAGTGAGAGCCCGAACTACTTTACCTCTCTAGGTTTTTTTTAAAAGCTAGAATATGACTTTTTTCATTTTCTTCACTCCAGAGGAGGGTGATTGGCAGGCTCTGGCATTCAGCTGTCCACAGCTGAACTGCAGGGCTTGAGTTGCCTTGGCAGGGCTGCAAGTAAAAGTTTGTGCCGCTTTTGCCAACTGTGTTCTTGGCTCAAGCTGATGTTACACGTCTCTCGACTCCAAAGCATGCTCATTTGCCAAATTCCACCTAAAAATGTATGCTGGAATTCCTAATTAAATAAACCCCCCGATATTTGTTTTACTTCTTGGAAAGGCACGCATTCTTTCACAGTAGATGGTCCTTTGGTAGAAATACAAATAAAAATTTAAAAAGCCCAAGGTGGATTAGAAAATTATAACTGGTATTAGGAGAGAAATTTTCTCTTGCAAACAGATTAGTAGCTTTGGTTTCTTCTAAGTACTGAAATTATGTGACTTTACCAGGTTCATACCTGAATTTCTTTGCATATATGCATAATTTTTTTTGTTTATTTTTCAAGTATTTTGAAAATTGTTGCACTACAAAAAATAATAGCAGTCCATATATAATTTCATTGGGTTTTCCAGCTAGATAGCATTATAGCTACCTTATTGTTGCCGTAAGATGAAGTTACCAGTTGAACGATAAAGGTACAATTTATGCCCAACCAGTCTGGAAGCTTTTTCAGAAGACTGATAGCAACTGCTTTTATACATATTGCTATGTAAAATGCTTATTAATGTTAGCAGATGTTGCACTTTAATCCCCCAGAATGATTGTTTGGTAGCAGCAGGAGATTTATTAAGCTTGAGTTGTGTGAAATTGTGTGTGCATAAGCTGCTATTTAGATTGTAAAAATGCCATTGAAAACTGTAAAAAAGTTCTAACTGTAATTGGCAGAGAGGTATTAGCTGTTTTAAAAGAAGTATATGTGTACCACTGGCCCTTTTGCTATAACCTCTTTATCATTTATCTTCTTGTATTAATGTCACTGAATTATTAATTCATGAGCAGGGTTGGATAGGGTGAAGGCACTATTTAAATATGTGTGGCACATGTATCCTTATCGCTGGAGACATGAAAAGAGTCATTTTGTGTTATCTATAAAATGGAAAGGACATTTAAAAATTTCATTTACGGTAATCCACTTCACTTCCCAGTAAAACACCTAGATTATTGCTACTATAATATAATGTTCTTATTAGAATTTTGTAATCTTTCCACTCTCTCACTTATAAATACTGTTGATAGACAAATGTAGACTTACTTTCTTTCATTAGTTGCACATACAGTTCATGAACTGCAGCAGAATGTATGAAGAGCAGGGTTTTAGTAAAAAGCAATTCTCTTTAATTTCTAGTAAAAGAACACAAAATAACAGCCAGTAAGTATTTATAATCATGAAAGGCTAAAGAAATTTATCATCTAAAATCATAACGTAACCTAATTAAAGAAAAATAGGATATTTTCCAAAGTAACAGTGTCATTGTCACATTGAGCCATCAAGAGCTATATTATTTAAAAGAAATTGTAAATGTGTGTTTTTGGTCTGCTTGATAAAACCACAGAATATCAGAGGTCACATTGCTGCTAAAAAATGTGTTAAAAATGTATCTTAAATTTCATCTGTGCTGTATGGATGATTAAAAAAATTGAAATGTACAGGAAATATAATATTTTCAGTCATTCCAACAGAAAGAGTTCATTCTCTTGAATACTTTGAATGTTCATTCTTTTTAAAAATTCTTTGCATGAAAGCAATTTCAGGGTACTTTGTCCTCAAGTGCTTGCGGTGGCTGGCATGGCAGTGCTGGAGATAACTCATATTCCATTTTGTTTAATATTTAAAATACATCACTTCACACTTCCCTTTTCACCATGCATAGAAGAGACCTTCACTATTTCCACAATACATGGGGAGTTGTTTTTTTTCTCTTCAGGCATTTCTCTGCAGAAGAGAAAATGTTATGTAGGCTGCTAGGGAGAAGAGTTGTAAACAGTGGTACATACAAGTAGAAGGAGCCTTCCTGCTGAATTATAATTTAGAGTTCTTCTTGCTTGTAACTTCTCCAAACATAATCATTATAGTTGCCTGACTTAGACTTTCTACAACAGGAGTAAAAAGTAACTGAAATAATTTTTATTTTTCTATTATAGTTTGAATAAATAAGAAAGCCAAGTGTTCCCCAACTGCAAGAATTTTGCAGCTCTGATGAGTGACGGGTACTTATTCAGCTGTCTTGCATAGTTAAGAATAGTCATCTGAATGTTCATTGCTTATTAAATTGTACAAGAAAATACTCTTAACTGCAGCACTATTGCACTATTGTATACCTCAGTAACTTGTATGTCCTTGCAGAGTCCATCATCCAGTAAGGGCTCTGAACTTTGTTTCATTGTAGAATCAGGCCCTTTCTGAATAGATCCTGTAGATTTATTTGCCAAATTTATTGCATATGTTTCTCACATCCTTGATGATGTGCAAGCCGTAGGTGTGTAATTCAGTAGTATATTTGTGTGTAGGTGCAGGGAAGAGCAATGCTGTCATACAGGGCTTCTCACATTTGAGTTCTTGTCTTGAATGTGTATGAGAAAAGCCAGTTACAAGGGCAGAAAACTAAGGAGGCTGTTGATTTTCATTTCATGGTTTTAGAGTTTTCAACATTCTAAGTGCTACTGGTAGGTAAAAGTGGTAACATGAAATATGTGTCTTCTGGCGCTGCCTGCTATTTTTTTATTTTTTTTTTGGAGGACACAGAAGTCCTCCAAAGGCTTACATAAATTCAGTGGGATTTCTACCTGTTAGTCATACTTGCCTGGAGAATCTCTTGTCTGCTTAGAAAGCAGTTAAAGACTTCTTCCCTTCTTCTGTTGTCAAAACTAAAAAATTTTGTTGTGGCTCATGGCCAAGTATGGGATAGTAGTACACAGCACTTCTCAGGTTTCTATGCAAGAAATGAGCCACTTCCTTTTAACAACTAAATGGTTTGTAAATGGTTTGGAAAATCCAGCTTTATGGAATTACTCCTGGAAGTTTGTTTGGTGGTGGTGATTTTAATGGAACTAGAATGTGGTCTTCTAAATGTCCTGACCATCAGGCTGCTGGAAAGAAAACACTACTCTCTGATCATGGTAATATTAGTAGTACTTCAGAGAAAAGAAATAAACCTAGGAATAATGTAAGAAGGGGTTTTTTGAAAGAAGAAAAAGAAAAATGCTTAAGTACAGCATGTTTGGTTAAAAGCATGCATTATTATTGAAATGGTCTTTCATAAAATGCATCATTGTGATGCTATGGTAAATTCTAAAACTTGAGCATATGATGGAAGAAATATTTAAAATTTCCTTTCTCCTGCTCTCTCTATATAGTCACAGTTTTTTCACATTTCTTTGCATGCTTATCTGATGTATTTTATCCTAGATTATCTCATGGCTCCCAAGAAAACCCTTTTGGTAGTATTGATAACCTAATATATGACAGATTTTGGTCATTATTATTTCATTTAGTGGTCATATGTATAGACCAAGAGGGAATCTGAATATTGATTTCACTGAATGGCTAGTAACAATGATTTATGAGTCACAGATTCCGTGCAGTGAGCCAAACACGGCAGAGATTACATCTTAGATGCCACCATTGATTTTGATTCATATTTCACTGCACAATGATTAGGCCATGGTCTCACAGATGTTAATGTTAGAACAATATTCCTCTCTAAGCAAAGATCTTCCCAAACTACACTCAGTGCATGGTGTCTGTATCTATGTGCCCACTGTTTCTGACTTTTAAAAATGGTAAATATTTTTCAGTTGCTTATAAAGAGTTGGTATTTCTCTGATAGCAAAGGGTTTTGATAGAATTTCTTTAAATAATCAAAAGTGATTTTGCTGCACACTCAAGCTTGTTCCTGAAACTGGAACAATATAATTTATATTGAATACAGACGACTTAATATGATCATAAATACAATTGATAGAAAATGGATGCTTTAAAATGAATGTTAAACTAGCAGCTTCATGAATCTTTTTGATAATATTCCTTGGCACATGCCCAGAAAAAAAGTTTTCAGTGTAGTAGTTTCCAGGGAATTGGTGCTACCAAACTGAGGTCTGTGCTTGAATATCAAATGCCGAGGCTGCAGCACAGCCATTCCCCAAGAGGTCCAATGTATTGGGGCTATACAGCCCCCATTAGCCAGGTTATAGCATGGCTAAAAGTGCTGTACATGCATGATAAAAATGTATTCTTGTCTGCTCTTGCCTGTAACTTGATTTTATTTTGGAAGTTAGTAACGCGTGGGTGTTTTGCTGGCTCTGTGCTGGTCTCTGGAGTTGTCTTACTTCAGTGTCAGCTGTGAAAGACAGACTCATAGAACAGTTTTGGTTGGAAGGGACCTTAAATTATCATCTTGTTCCAACCCCCCTTCCATGGCCAGGGACCCCTGCTGCCAGATCAGGTTGCCCAAAGCCCCATCCAACCTGGTCTTAAACGTTCCCATGGATGTGGCATTGGGAACCCTGTTCCAGTGCTTCACCACTCTCACAGTGAAGAGAAACTTGCAAACATCTACTCTAGATTTACCCTCTTTCAGTTTAATGCAATTCCCCCTTGTCCTGTCACAAGGGGGAATTGCAGGCCCCTTTAAAAAGTCCCTTTCCAGCTCTCATGTGTCCCTTTAGCTACTAGAAAGCTACTGTAAGGTCTCCCCAGAACCTTCTCTTCTCCAGGCTCTCTCAGCCCCAGCTCTCACCCTGTCTGCATGGGAAAGGTGCTCCAGCCCTTTGATCATCTTTGTGGCCTCCTCTGGATCTCCTCCAAAGGTCCACATAATTCTTATCTTGGGGGCCCCAGAGCTGGGTTCAGGACTCAGGCTCAGAACTCATCTCCCTGTCTAAGCCCAGGGTCTAGTGGCCATAAAGCAGATCAGGTGTGTTGAAATCCTTGCAGTCAATTAGAGAAACACCATGTCACCTCACGGGTACCGACATGTCTGACCACAGTCCCAGGACTTAGTTCTGTTTGTTTTGTTTTTCAGTCTACTTCCACTTCAAACAAGTTCTCAGCTGTGAAAAACAGTGGAGGGGAAGGGAAAAAAAAAAAAAAGAAAAAAAAGAGATCAGCTAAGTGGCATAACAGCTTTGAGAAATACGGGCCTTTGCAAAGCCTTGTCAAGGCTGTCAACCAACAGTTTCCTGTCTTACAAGACTGCTGTGTCTTTGGTTGATGTTAGTCTAGTGATTTATTTTTTTCCAAGGGAAAAAAAATGAGATCCTTAATATAAATAGATTATTTTGTGGATTTGTCTTTTCTGAGAAGTTTGAAAAGCCTTTGAATTTTCTTCAGCTGTTACAATTGCTTCTTTAAGTCTGTCATATGGTTCTCAGTGTTTTTGTAAAGATACTCATTATTTTCTTGTTTATTTTTGATGTTCATAAAATCTGTCCTACATAGGTTTGAAAATGAGAGCTATTTGTTTTGCAGTTTAATGAAGAGAATGGCAAACAGCCTCAGACTGTGCCTCTGGTGTCCACAGTGATCAGCATATTTAACATGCTCAGCATGACACCAAGATATTACAGCCGATAACAGTTGTAATTGACTTACAGCATCCCTTTCCCTCCCCCCTTCTTTGGATGGTGGGGATTTATCTTTGAGTCCCCAGGAAGCTGTAGTGACACAGAGGGCAGAAGTGGTGGAAAGGTTTTACCTGTGCTGCTTGTGTCGAGGTGGTCTCGTGTAGCAGCGTGGTGTCAATTCAGGTGAGATACAGGGAATTCGCAATGAGGATTGAGTGACACCCCCTGTCCGCCCCCAACCCCCCTTGATTCTGAGCATTTATCAAAGGCAAAAAGAGAAATTCAGACTTGGCAAAAGGAGAGTGCCTGGAGCCAAAAAAAGCCATTCTTATTAGCGCTAGCAAAGGTTTACTTTGCTGGCTTATTGAATGAAAACTCCCTTGAGTGTCCAGGCTTTATCCTGTGTTAACAAGGGGCAAAGCTGGCTTGCTGGGAATGACTGCTGTGTAACGTGTGTGTAAAACATGGGAGTGAGGCCAAGCTGAATTAGAGTGGGAGAAAGGAAAATCTTTGTCTTTTCCTCTTAAATCCTATTTATTTTCTCTGTGAATGGTTGTGGTAGACCACTGAAGTGCTGGGGACTGATGGACTAAATTGTGATGTTGCACTGGCAAAATCTCGTCAATGCCCTGTCTAGTGTCATGTCTTGCATAGGTAGATGGGATATTTTGAATGATACATTACACTGAAAAGCTGGGAACTCAGGCTGGGATGGGGTCAGTGGTTTTGGGGTCTTTGTCAATTTTAGGGTATGCATTTATTGCTCACTGTTTTAGGCATTCATCAGGCATGAGCGTGTAACCTCAGAGCACAATGCAGCTGAATGCATTGAAGTAATTTTTTTGTAGCAAGATTGGATGACCTTGGTCAAGTCTTGTTCCTACTGTATTGTTCCTTTCCCTCATACTGTATTCTTTCCATGTAGGTTGGTAAGAAATGTTTTGGGTTAGAAATCCAAAGTTCACAGTGACTATTAATAGGAACTGTTGAATACAGAAGTGTAGATAAGAGTCCCTGCTACCTTTGGAGCATTAAATTGTTTTTAATGGAAAGGAAATATTTGTTAGCCATTTTAGATGGATCAGAGTTAGCCTTTCCTTTCACCTTGCAATATGCAGCTGGTTGTATCGGAGCAGATCAGGCATTGCTTGTTTACCTTAGGTAGTAGAAGGAAGCTAACTAGATCAGCACTGTCTTGATTGTTGTCAGGGGTTTTTTTGTAGGGTCTCATAGCTAAAACTCATAACCAGACTTTCTACAATCTGGTACTGTCGCACCAGTGTGGAGTTATTAATGAAAATCAAGTTTTGAATAAGCATAT
The DNA here is from genome assembly GCF_001522545.3 of Parus major. Classification (NCBI taxonomy): domain Eukaryota; kingdom Metazoa; phylum Chordata; class Aves; order Passeriformes; family Paridae; genus Parus; species Parus major. The sequence continues at coordinate 18,119,613 of NC_031777.1, read as the reverse complement.
TGAAAACTTAGGAATAACTCATGTTGAATGTGTATCTGAAGATATGTTCTCTGTTGGAAGCTAGAGCTGTATCTTGTTGCAGATATGTAGAAAATGGTAGCTCTTGGATCATAAACAGTATTAGTCTCATTTGAGTATTTTACTAATTCGGCTTAGACAGTTTTACTAATCACACTTCACTAATTAAATTCTTGTGTTACAGATTATAGTAAGTTTAACTTTTTGCTTTTTTTTAAATTGGAAAAGCCTCATGATGGGAAAGCACGTGGGCACATGATTTCTCAGGAGGCTAAGTAGTCTATTATATTGTATGAATATATATCTACTCACCCTTGCCTTCTCATCCCCCTCCTTTCCTCTGCAGAATGGCTCATATATATTACAGAATTACTCAGTTTCATAAACTGGGTTATGAAAGGCAGTGGGGGTGCTGCATGTGTGGCAAGGTAGGTCACACAGGATTTATAAGAAGGACTGCCTGGTCCTGCTAGTTCCTTGCCATGTATGAGCTCTGCAGCTATGCCTGATGTTCCTTACCTCTCTGTGCCTCATCATCTGTAAAGCTAGTATAAATTTTGTTTCTGTAATAGGGATGTTAAAGCTTCACTGAGGTTACAAGTGCTCTGCAGTGTTTCTAAAATGATTTGGAAAATTAAGCACTATACTCTAAAATACATCAGCATTAGTCTGAATGACTTTTAGCTGAAGAAAAACATCCTTACTTAGCTGGAAAGATCTCTGTGTTCTTTTTTGTCTTAATTGCCTGAAAAGCTGGATAGGACAGGAGGGAAAAGGCAGCTTTTGAGCATGCTGTGTCAGTTGTCCGGAAGCTCTTAAAAGACCCTTTTTTGGCTTTTGAAAATAAAACCTTGGGAAGGTTAAACAGAGTAGAGTTGGGACGCGGCAGTCCTTTAGAGGTCTTTCTCTTCAAAGATAAAAGTATTTCAAGGAGCATGCTTGGAGCAGCTTCCTCTTATCTCTGGGGTGCTCTTGAGCAATGTTGCAGGGAGAGGGATGGCCAGCAGTGGCATGTATTCTGCAGCGGTCGTGTTCCGTCTGTAAGAAGTTTCAGAAGCACAGAAGAACAAGGAAGCGAGGCAGGGGCACTGAGATATTCGGGACTTGGAGCACAGCTTATGAATACAGTATGAAGAGATGTCCAGTACCTTTGCAGTGTTACAGGTTTGAACATTAACATTTCTATTCCTGATCTAGCCTTCTTTAAGAGTGCATATGAGAAGAATCTTAAAAAGGTGAACCACTCTACTTCCAGCAGGGGGTTGTTTTTTTTCCCTGTGGGAGATTGCAGTATGGCCCAGAGGTAGGGATTTAAGTTACAACTGAAATTTTCTGGGCAGCTCTTATTGCACTCTGAAATTCAAGCAAGATTTTGCTCTAGGGAGTTTCTCTCTGCCCCACCCACAAGCTGAAGCAGTCAGTGATGCAGAGAAAAGGTTTATTAAGGTCTGAAGGGAAATAATCTTATTTGTGCAGGACAGCCCCTCACTGTGATCTCCTTTTTCTGTTTACAAAGAAGTAACTTAATACATCTTTTCCTGCTTCTACTGGTTTGGTTTGGGATTTGTTGTTGTTGTTTCGAGATGCCACCGACGTCTGTGTATCACTGATAGATGGATGGTCAGGAGGATGTGGCTGACAGCAGTGTCTTTAGTCCGAGTGCTCTCTGGCTCCAGCTCATGTCTGGATGCCTTTCTCAGGTTGAGCTTTTGTTATGCTGATGGATGGTTGGAACTGCACTGTTCTTTTACTTGGAGCCACACAGAGATTCTCAAATACCGAGGCTCCATTAAAATTTGTTTGCTGTGAACATGTTAACTTACTCAAAAGAAAAGAAACAAACCCAAACCCTATTGCATCGGTTTTCAAACAGTGTTTCATTTTTTCTTGGGTTTTTAGATAAACATGTGTTACCGATAATCTGGTAGGGGCAGGTTAGTTTGTTTTGAATTCTTTTTGCAGGAGCACACTGAGTTAAATTCTATGTCTGTAGGCTACAGCAATCTAAAGAGAACAATATATTGCACAAAACCCTTAAAATTGTCCTCTAAAGTGCTCGCAATTTCTTCTTAATTGAATAGTTTCTGCTGGTTTTGGTATTACAAAGGCATCAATATATTTTCAGAAACTGTAGGTCCTTATAAAAGTGGCTAAGTCAGTTTAGAAGGTCAGGAACTCTTATTCAAAAAAACAAAAAACAAAAAGCAAAGTGTTTGGCATATGTTTTGTAACTATTTCCTTGGGAAATGCTGGGACTTACTGCAAGTGATGCTTTGAATATTGGTTTTATTTTTGACGTAACTCTTTCCTCTCCCCTCCAATTTAAAAAGGCCCACATGGAAGTGATGACTTTGAGGATGATGAAGCACAGGGATGTCACTATCCAGTTGAAGTTGAAGAAAGCTATCTCAAAACCTGGGAGTGCAGTGATATGTTATAGAAATAAAAACTTGAGTCTCAGGAAGTCCAAATCTTCTGGACAGACTGGGAGCAATCAGAAGGCTGATTTAATTTCACTTTTAGCCATTATTATTCATCATGTATTCTCTTGGATTATTCTGATTGCTTACTGAAATTACGCTGATTAGTCTGTAGTGTGTGTGAAATAGTTTTATGATTTTTCCTTTGGGTGCTGCAGGTGAAAAATTAATCCAAACTCTTCCCAAGATTCTAGCTGAACTATCTCCAGGGCTTTTTTTTGGAGATCATGGTGGCAATATTTTCTTCTTAACTCAGCAGGAGCTCCTTTTCAATTTTAATTTCTGCTAAATGCAGTGCATCCTTTATGGACTTTTAGATTTATTTTCTCGTAGCAACAAAAGAGTCTCAGCCCACTGTAAAGGATCTAGAGCTGGAATGTGACTGTCTCTTCATAACTGCTTTGGGGCTGTCCTGTGTCACCATCTAAATTCAGGTCACACCTTGTTCCTCAGGGCTCTCATGTGCCAGGGAGAGCCACGCGCTGCCCGTCCTGAGCTCGCTTTGCTGTTGCCTGCTTCTTGTTGAAATGTGTGTGGAAAAAAAAGTGCCTGTGACTAAAGAGCACCTGTCTGTAGCTGGAAATTGGAAAAAGAGATCATTTTTACGTATCAATAAACATAAAATCATATGGCCTCAGATGTCAGTTTTCTTTCTGTGTGAGGAATCGCAAGCACACTTGTGTTGTGAGAGGGATGCCTCCAGTTCTCTTAAAGAGGAGCTGAGTAAAGAAACCTGCTTGGCTATTTAATAATCTCCACAGATACACTGTCTTCACTGAGAGCCAGAGAAATTGTTCCATAACGTTTTCTGTTAATTCCCACCTTTTTCTCCTTGTGGGAAAAACAGTCTTGTTGCTGTTTGTGTGCTCAGGGAACAAACTTTATCATTGATTACGATTAACGTTGACTAATATACACTCTCTACTTCTAAAAATGATCAACATTTCATAGAATTTCTTTATCTGGCATGTTGTACTCTTCATCCTTTCCACTTCTCCTTGCCAAAAGGGTAAATGTATTTTTAAAGCCCTTAACATGCTCTAGTACTCATAAGAATCATAAGTGGCCCTTGGATCCTGCCACTTAAATTTTTACACAGTCATTGTTACAAGGTTTTAAAGTAGCATTAATTTCAGATACCTCAGCAATACATCCATACAGTCCCGTTCTTTCATCCTGGAAAGACCAGGCCAATGTGACACAGGGCTCAGCCCTTTGCATCTATGATTGCAGCAGTGTTCAGTGTTCTCCAGAGTTTCATATATCTGTAATATGTAGAGCCAGCTTTCTACTTAAAAATAATCTGTTCTTCTTTGGATGTTAATTTTTCTCTAGCTTCCCAAACTCTAATAGTCGGGGCTGAAGCATGACCTAGCTTCTCACAGTGAGATATGGAAGAGGATGTGTGTAGTTACTCAGCTGGCTGGTGAGAGAATAGAGTCATTAGCAAAAGGGAGCACTCTGCTGTCAAATCTTCTACCACAGCTACTGCACTCTATCACTGTAATTATATTTTTCAAATGCAAATTATAGCTTCAAGAATTCTTCCTTTGGTACATCATTTACAGGAGCAGTTCAGTCCGTATTTCTCAGTACAAGAAAAATTTTTAGTCTGAGGCTAAGGACAGGAGAAGGTCTCATCCATTGTTTATTCCCTTTTCTCTGAAGATGTTTATTGTGTAGAAATACAGTTAACTGTGCAGTCATATGAAGAAGCTGCCTCACCAAACGGGGTATTTTGTCAGCAAAGCAGCTGTTACTGCTTCTCTCATGCAAGGAGGGCAATCTTTGTGTGGCATGAGGGGAATGCCAGGACCATGGCAGGGGCAGACCTGCTCAGCCTTCCTGCTGGGAGGAGTTGCTGTGTTGTTCTCAGCCACTCCATATTTCAAATCCCCAAGAAATATGGTAGTGCCCTAGATTTAATTTTGCTGTGGTTCTTTGAGGTAGAAAAATGCAGGTTGTGGCAGATTTGTGGAGTCAGAAAAGCTTAGCTGACGCATCTACAGGTTCAATTCCATATATTCACTGCAGATGTTCTCCTGTTGGTTTGTTATTTTTTCATGTGTCTTAGTGCAAATACATAATAACACTCATGCTTTCAACTTTAACATGTATCATTATTTGGCATTGGGCTTAGTAATCATTGGCCTTGAGAGATAACATCCCAAAACCCTGCCAAATTCCCAGATACAGTGCAGGTGTACTCTCAGTTTTCACTAAAAATTTCTGTCTTCGTGTAAAGTAAAATTGGGTATTTCAAATTATTTGTGTTCAGGTACTGATAGATTTTTTTTCTCCTTTTCTTCCAAATCCTCTTCTACTCTAGGTATGAAGATGAATAATGCAGACCACTGGTTTCGATGATGCTGGGCTTTTATAACTGGATTCATTAAGGAATACAAAGAAAATTCTTACAGGGATCAATAATGGTGTCTTCTGGCTGCAGAATGCAAAGTTTTTGGTTTCTGCTCATTATCAGCTTCCTGCAGTGTACTGAAGGTAAGCTTTAGTTTATTTTTTACTTGGGTTTGCAGATGAGTTAAATGGACTGTACAATTAATTTCTGTTAGATAACTTGAAGTTGAGAATGACAAGATAAATGTATCTGTAGCATATTCTAGGTTTAATTTATAAGACTCCAATTGTCCCTTTTTAATGAAGAAAAGAAGAAAATAGTTTTTTTTCAGGTTTGATAGTGTCATATATTGAAATTGAAATGCAGTGTTCAGGCAACTGAAGTATTAATAGCCTTGATGGGTAGGTGCCTTATTTTTGGATTCTTCCTGTTTATCCTTTCTTTTCTATTCTCATTGCACAACCATTTAGAAGAAATGTATGGATATGTTAAATGTGGTATAAAACAACTAAATGAAATACCCGTTTTACTTTTCTAATTTGGCTCACTGAAAACGAAATGGCAAACACTTCATTAAGATTAGTGCTATGCAAGTTAAATTTCAGGAAATAAAACTCAAAGTTCATACAGAAATAGCATCTACTTGAAAATATTTTTGCTTTTTTTAGAAAAAGGAAAAATACTTCACTGCTATCAAATGTGCTTAAAATAGCTGTTAAATTAAAGAGATGAGGAAGGAAAGATTTTTTCAAGAGGTTGCGTTATCTATTCTTTATCTGTTTTTTTTCATAAACTACACTTCATCCAGCTAGTCTGTCTCCACAGCTGTTTTTGTGGCCCTTTTAATAAAGAGAGGAACACAAATGAATGAAAAGGAAAACACCACTTATGAATTCTTAATTGCAAATATTCATATAGAACTTGAGGCTATTTTGGGGTGCAAGCATTTTGATTGCGTAGATTGCAGGTGAAAAGATCAGTTTAGTAATAAAATAGCATCTCCATGCCATCTCACATTATTCAGTAATTGATGTATAACACATAGACTTCCTTGCTGTGTCTTTGTCATGATCTTACCAGTTTTTAAAGCAGATACGCACTTTACTTGGTCAAAATTCCTTGACTTTTAAGGCCGGATTTTCAGAAATATTTCTGGAAAGCTACCTTGCCTCCCCCTCTCTTTCTTTCTGGATTTCTATAAGTAAAAAGGAGCTATTACATAAATAAAAAGTCCCTAAAAATGACAAGACCCAAGATTAAAAATTCATATATTTTATGCAGCCTTCCACACTCCCTGCGTAATTTCCTAAGCTTTCTTTCTAGACTTGCAGAGCTCGGGTTGTGCTGACAGACGAGCTTTGCTGAAATAGGTTGTTCATCTGCATGTGTGAACATACACATCTCTCAGGGAGCGCGTCCTCAGAGTCTTCACGGCGCTTTCTGAACTTGGGGAAGCCTCATTTCACTTAAATAGCTTCCACAGCCAGTTTCCCATCCCTCCCCTCCTTCTTAAATACTGCCAGGATGTAATAGAAAAGTGGCATTTCCCAGATCTCGGGTGCTTCCATCCTTGGTGGGATTCCGGCTCTGGGAGCTGCTGTACCCGCTGTCCTCTCGGTGTCAGTCCAGCCTGGGGACTGGGCTGTAATCCTCCTTGTACAGGAAAGTAAGTACAAACAGCTGGAAGGTGAAATGCTTTCCAGCCTCTTCCATAGGCAAGAAAGGTAAATGTGGATTAGGAGGTTGGAGTAATAAACTTTATGACCGGCTGGTTTGGTAATAGCTGGTGGTAATTATAAATGCACTTACATTGCAAAAGTGGTTGCACTAGGTGAAATCTAAGGTGTAGGAAGTTGAGACATCTATTTATGGGCTTTTTTCTGAAGTTTTGAAGCACTAAGGATTTTTTTATTATTATTGCAATTGTTTCAAATCTCTCTAATGTATTTTATAAACAACCAGGTACTTGCAGTTTAATGCTGTGTGATGGTTGAAAACATTTGAAAGCAGGAAAAGCAGACAAGCAGCTTTCTGTGGTTTGGTTACCGTTGCAAACAGCAGGCTGTAAGGCTGTTTTATCTGCTGAGTTTGGAAAGGAAAAAGTCAACTGAGAACTTCTGCAGACTGAATTTTTGCCATTTGCAGAAAGTTAATTTTCATTGTCATCTGTAATATTTCAAGTTCATTTTGTTCTGTCCCTGTTTTTCTTGCTTTTAGTAGCCAGTAGCAATCTTTTGATGCTTCAGTTGTGAATTTACTTTTTTAAAGTCTATGCAAGAGCTGCTTTTTCAGCTAAAAGAAACAGGGAAGGAAATTGGGAGCAGATAACAGAATCATACCAAATTAATTGTAAATTCTTAAAATAAATGAAATACTGTGGCTCTGTATACTGGAAATGAATATTAATATAGAGTTGGCTTCCAGCCACAGAAGAAAAATGAATACTGCATTATTACACTTTCTCACAAAATTACATTGCCTTCTGCTTCAGTAATAAGAGATGCCAAGTATAACATGCTTTAGTAGCACTTCATGCCTGGAAATACGAACATGAACAAAGGTTAAAATAAGAGCATCTAACTTTTGCTAGAAATAAGAAAATCTTTAATTCTCTTGCTTGGAATGTAGGTTTTTTTTATAGAAATCTGATGTGTACATGAAGGTTGTTGCAGTTACTGGGGTAGATAAAACCTGGCTAAATTCCCTGCTGTTACATTTTAATGTTTCTGTATAGTTTAATGGAGAGAAAGGGGCGGGGGGGCTGGAAATGAACCTGGATGTGGACAAGTGATTCATTTATTCATATAATGAAACATTTTCCAATCAAGAAAAGGCTTTATTACTCTCACAGCCTTAACTTTAACTCACCAGGGAATTAGCAAGCAGGCACAGTTATACGAAGGCTGTAATTTTATTTTACTGTTGCCTGTCCAAATAGGAATCATATCTTCAGATAAGAAGGTCTTGTTTTACTTTCTTACTTTCTTTTTTTACCTGGCTATGCAGTCCAGATGGGATTGCTTTTGAAACAGTACATTCCTTCAGGTAAAATGCACCTGGAGCAGACAAGTGCCGACAGCTGGACAGGAAAACCACACTGAGTTATTATACACTGCTGGTACATCTGATCAACAACAATTCAGTATTGTTGTGTTTGTTGTTACTGCCATCAACAGCAAGCATTGCAGCCCTAAATGAGGAAGAGATAACAGGCTGGAAAAAGGAATGAAAAGCTCAAGTCATGAGCTAGAGTATTATTAATCTCATTTCTGAAAGTTATTTTTCTGTCGCTTTTTCTAGAACTTTCTATAAAGGCTTGTGTTTCAAACTACTGTTCTACTGCAAAAGGCAGATTGAAGGGACTGCCTTGGGAAGCAGTTTGGCTCTGTCCTGGGCAGGTGGCCATGGCTGTGTGAAGCCTGGCCTGGGGACTCGGGGCAGAGCAGAGCTCCCTCTGCACTGTGCCAGAGCCTGTGTCTGTCCAATGTCCATGTCTGTCACATCTTGTGTCTGTCCCATGTCTGTCTGTCCCATGTCCATGTCTGTCCCACCCTGTGTCTGTCCTGCTCCCTGTCTGTCCCATGTCCGTGTCTGTCCCATGTCCATGTCTGTCCCATGTCTGTGTGTCCCATGTCCATGTCTGTCCCATGTCCATGTCTGTCCCATGTCCATGTCTGTCCCATGTCCGTCTGTCCCATGTCTGTGTGTCCCATGTCTGTGTCTGTCCCATGTCCATGTCTGTCCCATGTCTGTGTGTCCCATGTCTGTGTCTGTCCCATGTCTGTGTGTCCCATGTTCATGTCTGTCCCATGTCCATGTCTGTCCCATGTCCATGTCTGTCCCATCCTGTGTCTGTCCCACGTCTGTGTGTCCCATGTCCATGTCTGTCCCATGTCTGTCTGTCCCATGTCTGTGTGTCCCATGTCCATGTCTGTCCCACACCATCAGGAAGGGCTTCCTGCTCCCATGTCCCATGCCGCTGAGGCCCGCATCTTTACTCAGCTTTTCCTACAAACTCTAGAAAGTTAATTACTTTTGACACCACTTCTTTTTTTCCCTCATTTTTTCCCCCTGCCTAATTAGGTGAAATAATCTAACAAGTTAAAAATTATCTGAGAAAATACAGAAGGCCAGAGAATGAGATCACACATGTCTTGTTTCCATAGCAAAGGAGAGTAGAAAGGATATTATACGTATTATTGGTTTCTCTTCAAGCAAGTTAAGACAGATACACTAATATGCATATGAAAAAAAGATGTCAGAGCTAAACATTCTGGTGAAGATTGGTTTTTGGACGGTGCAGGTTTCAGTATTTTAAGCTTTATCTTGCTTACAAAGTCCACCTTCTTGACTAGCTTTTGATGCTGCTTGTTTTTATTCTCTTCTGCTGCTTGAAAAGCACAAGTGCCTTCGAAGCGCTGAAATAATTTTCTTTGCTAACATTCTGTTTTAACCAAGGTTTAATACAATTTAAATCCATTTTATTATGAATTATTATCTATGCTTTGTCCAAAGGAAGAAGCATCGTGCTTTCATATCTATTTAATTCTGTTTTCCTAAATGGAATTAATGTTATTTTAAGAAATCCAGCTTGTCTTTGCTTCTGAATGTTTGTTTCAATGAGCTTTACACTGAAAAGGATATATTCCTCTAAATTCCAGTTATGGCAACCAAAGAGCTGAATTGGTAGCAGTTCTAAGTGCATATTCCATGTTAGTGCATTTACTGAAGAAAATACTAAATACAGATAACGTACTTGGGGACACTACAAAGATATTTGCTATTTTAGTGTATTACTTCAGCTCTTCAGCTTCCTGTCAAGCCACTCAGATGTGGAGTGTCTAAGGCACGTGGCACAGGTCCTGAACAAACTGTAAAAGCATGTCAGCTTTCCTACATGCTTACTAGCAGTATTAGTAGGACTTATTGCTATTAGTATAATTTAATTTCTAGCCATGGAATTTATCACAGTGAGGGCTCTGTCAGGCACCCAGTTAAGCAGGAACCACCTGGTTTGCAGAGGTTGCAAAGCATCCATAAGCACACCCAGCGTGCTAAGGCCAGACTGGTATTGCCCACCCTTTGGAGGATCACTGTAATAAGCTTAATGCTTTCCTTATTTTTATCATTTAGATTTAGGATTCTTTAGCAAAGGGGGTTTTTTTCTTAATTGGTTAATGCAGATTTGGCAGAATTTTTCAGAAGAAAACAACTATTGCTCTGGGTCCTGTTTTCTGTCCTGAAAGATCATGTCATTTTTCAATGGGATTTTCTGGTGTGTATTTATCTGGGACATCTCTCTTTTCTGAGGGAGGCCCAACATATCTTGTTAAAAGAAAATTGATCTAAACAGCAAGACCGAGCCTCTTCTTAAAGAATAATGTCTGTTAAGCATTTCAGCTTCATTTCCAGAAAATATAGACTGACAGACTGCTTGGAAAATCCAAAGATACTTTAACATGCTGGCAGTGAATAACCTTTTATATATTCCTGGAGTAGTGAGGTCTGCAGGATTCTCTGCTATAACATTACATTCCTGAAACCAAAGCAAAACCACCGCTATTTCAAAATGTGGAAGAACCATGTAGAAGGATGCATGAAGAACCATTTTAAGTACTGTACTTACATTTAAATGAAAATTTGCTAAGAAGCGTTAATGTAGGAGTCTTAAATTTAAGCAAAGAGTATAAATGCATAATTACTACGAGATGAGTAATAGTATTACTATTTTGATATGCTGTCTTCTCAGTTACTGAAAAACATTTTCCTTTATGAGAGGAGATTTTGCATATTCTTGGGCTCTGTGTTCAGAAGAAGAAAAAACCCCTGTAATGTGTAAAATGATAGAAGTGCAGTGTGTTGTTCTAAGGGCAGATGCTGTATTTTTAGAGCCCTCTAAGCTGCTGTTGGAGTTTACTGTCTTTAGTTGCTGTAACCTTGGTGGGTCTCAGTGGGTGAGGTGAGCTGTGCTGATGACCAGTGCAATGAGAGGGGGTTTATTTAACCTTCAGCTGACCTGCACAGACATCATTGCCTAAGGGGCTTTTCTTTTGTTAAAAGTAAATCTGGGAATATTTTAGATTAGTTTATTGTGATAAAGGGACCTTTGCAGGAATACAGTAGCAGAATTTGGACATGTCTTTTAAAAAGCAAATAGGCTTTATTAGTATTTTATTACTAAATATGGGAAAATATATAAGTTATTTTTTTATTGAGTTATATTTTAAAAATCTTTAATTTTTCATTTCTGTTTCTTGTTAAGTGGAAGAATGTTGCTTGTCTTAGAAACAAGGTTTTTTATATAGTTTTAACATTGTTTATATTGTACTTTCAGGTTATAATGTAAGATATAAGTGACTGAAGCATCTGATATCAATGAGAGCTTCAGCACTGGCTTTCTTACTGTATTTAGTGACCTTATGATCAGATTATAAAAATTATCATAAAATATAATGATTTCAGATATAATATTTGTTGCCAAATTCTGCAAGCACATAATGGGTTTTATGTTTGCAAGTAGATCCACTGATGCTCATGGTCTACCTCTGTGAGTAAATGGCACAGAAAGTAATAGTCTGTGCTAATTGTATATTGCATGGATGGATGTCTTGATAGCAGGAAGCATATGTAGGATGAAGGCACTACAGAAAAACCACTTGCACACACAGCTCTAAAATATGTTTCATGTATGTGCCCACTTCCGTGTTTGGGCTAGCGTTCCAGATTGTGTTACATGAGGAAGAGGAGATAAAACTATTCACAGAGAGAAATTCATGGCTTGTCCATCCACACTCCCATTATAAAGGCACTTAATAGTATAGGAGTTCCTGACAATGCCAAAGACTCACTTAAAAATTGTCTGACCTTTTGCAGTGGTTAACTGGTGCCATCTTTATTCATCAGTGTTGTTTTTGTAGGAGAATATTTACAGTTGCTCCTTTTGTTGTTTTTTTGGTTTTTTTTTTGTTGTTTGTTTATTATGTTTGGGTTGATATTTTAAATGAAACTCAAGAATAGTGGATACTTTTCCAATCATAATTTTTTTTTTTTTTTTCATGAAAACTAAATTTTTTACATTTTTATCACAGGATGTATTTTATATGTGTGCCACTGTAGATCAGCCATACCTGAAATTCACAGACATAGTATGGTAAATTGAATATGCAGTTCTTTTCGATAGCAGGAGCTGAAAAGATCCTTTTGTGTGAGGTGTCCAAATTGCTGCCATTACAGAAAGAGTCTCAAACTGCTCCATTGGCTTTCAAAACCCAACTCTGCTAAAGCTCTGTGTGTTTTTATAATCTCTACCTCCTTGCTTTCATTTGAAGTGTAAGGAAATGGAGCTGTATGAATGTTAGCTCTGCTTATGGCTCCTTCTTTCAGCCAGGGAGACAATTCACCCATGTCCCAGTGCCATGAAGGTAACCCATGGCAGTGGTAGAGGAGATTCCCTGGATGATTCTTCTGAGCGTGGACCAGTCCAGGTGGTTGGGAATGTTTAACTCTTTTTGTTTTCTCAGTCTGTCCTGGTGTAATAATCCCTGATGTTTTCTCGGTGTGTAAAAGATGTGTGGGGGAGACTAGTTGGGAAGCAAAATGAATTTTTTTTTTTTTCATCTGTTGCCTGAGCAACCCATACATGTGAGAAACCCAGGGGGACCACATAACTTTCAGTTGTTGGATACAGCGCTCGGCAAGTTTTATGAGGGATCTTGACGATGGAAGGGAAGCTGGCTTTTGTGTTCTCCCTTGTCAGGGATTTTGATGTCTCTCTCAGGAGTTAGGTAGTTTTGTTCTCTTCCAGCAGAAAGTACAATTAATGCAAGGTGCTGTTGGTGCAATTTTCTTGTTAAATTTGAATTAGGTAATTCATTTAGGAAACCTGAGAGGAAGTTGACACTGAAACCAGATTTGCCTATGTGCTGCACTTTCATTTGGAAAAGCAATGGGAAATGTTTGCCTTTTATAGGCTTCAGTGCTGTTTCATATCACTTCTGTTTTAACCATCTTTTTGACTGAGCTTCAGTCAGATTTTCCTGTTTGCCGCGGATCCTGTGTGTCTGACTAGATCTGCCTTCCTCAGTGTTTCTCCCATTCAGCTACCCTGTTTCCTTTCTCTTAGGCTTGTGAATTGCAAAATGTTACTTTAAGAATTAAGTGTCTATTTATTCTGCAACATTGTAGTATTTTACAGTGAAAGACTACTGGAAAAGTCTGGGTTTCTGGCTGAGGACTGATCATGCTTTTTAGTGGCCTAAGATAAATATGCTTTTAGTAAACAAAACTGAGCAGTTTGTTGCTTCCGCTTTTGCATCATTTAATTTGCAACAGATGAAACTGGCATGCGTGAAGAGTGAAGCATGGAAAGTACTAGAGGGCAAACGTGTGGTTTGTGATGTGGATTATTACCCATAAAGATGGATAGGGTCCACAAAACATCACTTCATGTATTAATGCACCAGCTGGGGGAAAAAAAATCTATCAGCATACTATATCATGCATAAACTGATTGGTTTAGGCCTTCAATTCAAATCCTGCTCAGTAATCTTCCCTATCTTCATGCTAGTCTGAAGACCTGTATTTGTATATAGATCTTCCTATATATAAAAGGCACATTTTTGTACATTTTACATTTTTAAAAAGTCACTATTCAAAAGGCTGGAAGTCATCCATGTGTAAACTGTCTTGAAGGATTTATCATCCAGTGTTTTGTTCTGCAGTGTAAACTGAGTGCCGACAGGAAAACAGTCAGAAATGCATCTAAGCAGCAGTTTTCCTTTGCTGCTTACAAAGTAATCTAAAAATGTAGCAATTATTTTGTGCTTTATGTGTAACAATATAACAATTATTTTGCTGTGTTAATTATTTCAAATTTCACACTGATAAATCAAGTCCTGACTCAGACCCAAGAACAATACCTGTTATGATATTTAGTCTTATCTCTTTGATGCATTATTTTCTAGCTCTTAGATTTGTGGTGGATCCATTTTAACTGTATTTCTGTGTTGCCTTCTTTTAACAAAAGGCTTTTTGAAGCATGAAGAGAGACTTTCTGAATATTTGCTGTTAAAAATTCCTCATCATATTAATGTTATTTGTAACAGACTCAGTGATTCTGACTTTATTTTCCTCAGAGCCTCATCTGTTTTGATTCTTTTTATTCCTGTTTTTTATATGTCTGATTAAAAATAAAATAGAAAAATGTAGTGACAATAACTGGGAAAAAATAGTAAAGAAAATCTTTGGTCAAGGGATGAATGATTATGACATAATCAAAATTAATTCTCTTGATTCTCTTTCCATCTGGAGTAAGGGATAAGGTTGTAACAGAGGGAAAAAAAGGTGCATTTAGAAGCATTCAAGGATGTTAAGCAACAATAAAACTCTGTAACAATTTAAATGACAGCAGCTGACTATTTGAATTAACTTTGTGTTTGGCTTAATTTTGGGGCCTAATTATTCCTAACTTACGTGAGTAGATTTCAATTATACAATACTGCAGGGATTTGTAGCTAAGGCAACTAAAGGAATCATTTTACATAAAGTACTTTTGTTCAACTGATTAGGCAGGTAAAAATGGAATGATAGAAAATGGGAACTCTTGTCTGATAAGGGCCAGTGAATTGTTACCAATGACACTATGAAGAAATAACACAAGGAAATGTCGTTATTGAAGTCTGAGAATTTTTGGCAACATGTTTATATCGTGATAGGGTGGTGTTAGTTATCTTTTCACAAGAAATCCTCTGGAGTATTGGCAATATCTCTATCACTAAAAAGACAATGCATATTTTTGTGGTACCTTGGTTTGGCCTGCATGAAGCAGATATTTCTAGAAGCTTGTTAACTAAAAATTTTGTTCTTAGAAGGACTTTTTATTATGTATTTTTTTATGCCAGTTAAGCATTTAAATGGGCAAAAGATGCTATCTTCATTGCGTGATATTTCATGTTTTAGACATAAAGCCATTTTTAGACATACAATTCATCTCCAGCATCCCACTTATTTAGAATTACTGTTCCATGAAAATAGTTCTCAATTATGCTACATTCTTAAGATAACATGGGGGAATTAAAAGTGAAGGAGGTATTGGAATAAAAGCCTCTGGAATCAATTCCCATTTTAATGCCCACACACACATATACCCTTCATTGGAAATTAATTCTTCAACAAATTACCTGCATAGTTAGAGCTTAAACCTGAGTAGTTTTATTCATATATAGGTAGATATAGGTATAGGGAGACATATTTTGACAGTGTGAACATATTTCTTTTTTATTCTTTGAGCATTTATAAAGTCTTGCCTCCCAAATTAGATCTGCAGCATAAGTAGGTGTCTCCTTTTGATGATAGTACACTAACTTCCCTAGATTTAGAATGCTTAATTTTGTTTTCCCTCCATTTTTCAAGCTCAACTTTTTTAGTTTTCTCAACCAAAATACTGAAGGTTACAAGAGTGCTTGTTCTGCTGACAACACAATAGCATGTCTGCAACCTAAACCATTAAGTCTGTTTTTAGAGCTGTCAGCTGTGCCCATGTCACTTGAATATACACCTAAACCTTACAGTCAGATACTTTAGGAGGAGCACTGCAGTTGTTTTCTGTGTTTGTTGTGTTTAGGAGGTCAGAACTTGGAGTGCCTCTGATGGGGTTAATGGAAGGCTTTGATGCTGTTTAAAGGGAGGAAAAAAAGCCCCACTCATAAAGCATATGGTTAAAATGTGTAACAGCAATTTCTAAATTAGATCCCAAATCAATGCTTAAAATCAGACAATAATAAATGCCCATGCATCTCTCTCCTTCATCTTGACAAATATCAGTTTTTTAATGGAAAATTCGTATTTTTGATCATATGTCTGCTGTTAACGTATTAATGCTACACGCTTTCAATTAGAACCGCTGACAAGTTATTTAGGAAAGTCTCTGGAGCATGGGGAGATGTGTACAGCTTCTCTGTGTCTGGTGTTTGCTTTCCAAAGTGAAAGTATTAAGATTTAATTATGAGAAGATGTTTGCAATAGGCAGTGTGCCTTGGAAGGCCCGTCAGGGGCGAGGCTGCAGGTGTCCCCGTGCCCTCCGTGCCTGCCCTGGGAGCTGGCATCGCAGAGGGAGCGCACACATGGCTGCGGTGAGCTCGGGACACTGAGCTGCAGCGTTTCCATCTGATGCTGGGAGGAGGTGTTCACTCCTGCTCTGTCATGCCCTCAGCTCCCTTGTGGTCTCTCTGGCACCCCTGTGGAGGACTGATGCAGGAGACAGCCTTTCTTTCTCCTTTAGGAAGAGCTTTCCCCCAGCCTCTTCCCTGAGCGGTGTCACCCAGGCATTTGACAACTGGGAGAGGTGTAGGTCGTGGTGGAGCTGTCAGAGTGCTTCACCCTTAAACAGAAGAAAAACCAGTGAGATCTGTGCATCCACTGAAGCTTGGAAGCCATTGTGCCAGCTGAATGGGCATTTTCTTTTTGAGACAGAAAACTGCTCTAAAACGTGCCATTCTTCATTAGAATACAGTACCAGTTAGACACTTAACATGATTAATGTTCCTTTGTGGGACCCTGTCATTTAAAGTCAGAGTATCTAGACCCTGGTTCTCATAGATTTAGTTATGAAGATGGTGAAGGGCATCCCAAATTGTCTGCAAGGGTTTACAAGTACAAATATGAAGATAGCCTATGTGTCTTTATAAGGGTGTGGTTGGGTAGGTCCAGAGTTGCATTTGATTTCTGTCTTGAGGAGGGAAACAAGGTTTTTCCAAGGGTTTATTTCTCAGATAAACTAGCCCTTTCAAGACTGCTTTAGGGATTTTACAAGTGTGTGTACTTTTACTGAAACAGAAATTGCCTCATTATATCTCAGTCCTTCAGATTTTTTTTCTTTCACTGGTAGTCAGTACTGGAAGCCTCAGAGGAAAATGCCAAAATACTTAAATGCACAAAGTACCCTGCTTAGAGTGTGCATTTCTTAATTATCCACTGTCACTGAGTGCCAGTAGATATTTCTTGATTCATTGCTTAGGATTTAAAAAAAAGTATTTAAGTTTTAATTTTGTGTTTTGGAGTGCATTACTGTGGCCATGAATCTCCTTGCCTTTTGTCAACTTCACTTTTTAAGGACTTTATCACAAAGCATATTTCTCCATCTTTCACTTCTCAATGCATTTTCAGATCATTTAAGGAGTATAGTAAATAATACTGCTGCCTTGTAAATTTTGCCATCCTGTCCTCTCCCTCCACCCTCTCCATTATCCTTTTCTGATGATTGACGCCACCTCACAGACCTCAGCTGTGCAGAGGAAATCATTCTGCTTCTCTGCATTGTCTTCCTTAGCCTTAGTTGGTCACCTAATTCAGCAAACTCCTCACTTCTCACACAAAAGACGTTTCCTACTTTTGTTGTACTTAAGAAGTTTCTGGGTGTGAAATCATTGGAAAGCATTTTGGAAAAAACACCTGTGAGTTTAAGATGTGTACAGAACAGAGGTATGGAAAAACATACTAAAGAGTCAAAAGACAAAAACAGTCATAATTTTCTAGTTTGTTTAATTTTATATATTGGTACAAGTTACAGTGCCAGATACTTTCCTTTAATGTTGCAGAACAGCTATAAATTTTGCTATATCTAATTGAAGCAAACTTTTTCTGCTCAGCAGTTTGGTTTTTTTTATTCTTGCTGAGCAAGTAGTGTGTTTATATGAAAAATACTTTTACATATAAATTTGGTTTACGGATGTTTAAGGGCTTATAATTTTCCCTTTAAACTCGAGCTTAATTTTTTATATGTTTTTTTTAATGGAAAGATTTTATGGCCAACACATGCCCCATGAGAAAATGAAGAAGCTACAGATGGTCCAGAGTAGAGGGTCTGTTTCATACATAAAAGCTTCATGTCAGCATTTCAACAGAGCAGTTTCTTAGGGTATCTCTGTTATCACTGACACTTTCACATTGACAAGCATATGGGATGTAGTGCTGAATGTGTAAATTGAAATGATCACATCTAGCATTTCCCTGTACCAGGTGCCAGCTTGCTGCTGCAGCTCTGCACTTAATGTTGAAGGAGGAGCGCTAGGAATAGTTTCATTTGCTAATTACCTCTTATCTCCAGCACATAGTCCTTGGGCAAACAGCTTACCCAGGTGTTTTTGAGAACACCTATCTGGGCAGTGCAGGACTGCAGGTGGTCCTGTGGTGACAATACAGAGTGCAGAACTTGTAAGAAATCTCCATCCATCTGTGCATGAGGGGTTTTTTTCCCTCTTTTTTTTTTTTTTTTTTTTTTTTTTAAGTCTTCGTGAAGAACAGAAGATAAATTTGTGAGAATTTTTCTGTCTTTATAAAGTTTGTGTGAAAACCAGAAGACTGCTATTCCACAGCCCATGAAAAATGTGTGCATGTGTGTGTTATGTTTGAGAGGTTTGTGATAACAAACCTGATTGTCCTGTCTTGTGATTTTAGTGGAAAGAAAAGAATGTACATGCCAGTGAGAGTTTTGCAAGGACCTGCAAGTTAAAATAAATAAAACGTGGTGGTTTAAGGAAGAAGTAAAACCTAAATTGCCTTTCAGTACTCCTTTTCCAGGATCCAGTTTAACAGGATTATATAATTTTACTAGTAACACTTTGATCTGCCATTTATACAAAAGGCAGGGCTTCCAAAGCATTTGCCTTACATGTTCTTTTTGGGCTAGACTTAATCACTTGCAGAACTGATAATATTTTCTCATTCTTTAAAAATTCACATTAGAGTCTTACGCTTAATAGGACTGTGGTTTGAGTACAGAATGTTAAAAGGAACCATTTAATTCATAATCCAGTAATTCAGACAGCTAAATTATCCCTCTCTTTACCTGATATTTATTGAAATTAATCCAAAGACACTTCAGAAATGTTGCTGTCATCCAATTGCCCTTTTAGGTTTCTTTATTGCTGTGTACAACATTCCTTACTATGCATAAGTGCAACATCTATTTGTTTATGATTTCTCCTTGCATTTTTCCACCCTTCTTATGGGAGTTACAGTTTTCATTCTTAGGCATTATATACAGGCTAAAATTCATGGTGTTTACCCATGAATCTGAGTGAACCGAACGTCTCAGTTATATATTTGCCCAAGACAATTTTATTTGTAGTTGCACCTTTACACTTGTTTTATTTCTTGCCTCTATTTTTTAATATTTTCTAGCACTCAGAAGGTGTTTCATAGCAACTCGTCAATTAAAGAAAATACACCCCACACCTAATAAACAAAACCAAGAAAAAAGAGCCCCCCCAAAACCAGCCCAAAGGGAAAAAGAACCCTCAGCCTGTAGTCCCAAATGAAATGAGGCTGGAGAAATACCTGAGCATGCAGTTACTCCATGCAAATCAGGCTGCCTTAAAGCTCGGGGTGTGGGTTTTTGTGTCATGGAGCAGATCTCTTCTCTTTGTATGTCTGAACTACTGCCAGTGCATGTTCTCTGCAGAGGCCAGGTTGTTTCTTGGGCTTGGGGTTACACTGTGCCAGTTTCTGGGTGGGTTCAGTCCCAGCAGTTCTCTGCCCTGCTCTGGAATTGGGGTGTTCCTCCTGCAGCCCAGCCTGGATCCCCCAGTGGCCCTGTGCTGACAGGAGCTGGGGCTTGGCCAGCTCCAGCAGCTCCAGCCTGGTGTTTCCAAGCCCTGGGAGTGGCTAGGCATTGATGGGGGGACATGCAGTGCAGCTTTATCAGGGATCAAATTAGCTCTGAAACAAATGCCTCAATCTCCTGTCGGTGTTCTAGTTTTTACAAAGCTTCAGTTTTCTGTCCTAAGAGCAGGTATTTTTAAAAGTGTTGATAATGCTTAGAGATGGAGGCAGCTGCTTCGTTGTAGGTGCACTCTGTGGGTCCTTAGGTGTTACTGAAAGTGTGTTAATGGATGCCATTAGGCATTGTACCTGTATTTTAGGTGCTTAAAACACAGTTATGAGACTGTGAGAGTGGTGTTTTCCAGCTCTTGTTTCTGCTGAAGTTCATTAACCTGAAGGAAATGGGTAAATAACAAAGACCAAAAAGCATCTCGAGCCTAGGAATTTATTCCAGGCCTCTGAAGAACTCATTTACCTTGTTCAAGGGGTCAGTTCTTTCTATGACTCCTAGACCAGGAAAAACAGGTTTTTTCAGAGAATACCTCCAGGCCAGGTAAGGCCCCAGACCTTTTAACTCTGATTTTCATTATAATGGCTTTCCCAGTCCAGGCTTGAATAGACATCTGGGAAGCTGATCTGTTCATCCTGAAATAGCCTGAGCAGAAAGTCAGATCAGCCATTTCTCATTTCTTGTCTTTCTGATATTTGTTGTAGCAGTTTCATGAGTTTTGCTGTGAGGTTTATGAGCTCAGCAGGGATTGATCATGTAGAAACAAACTGAATTCAGAGAAAACTGGACACTTTCACAAAACCACAATTTTTTCACTCCTTTCCAAAATTCACTATACAAAAACATGTCTCTAAATTGAATAAATGGAAAATATTCATAGTGAAATATTTTATATTGGAAAAAGATTAACTGATTTTAAAAGTAATGTTTATGACATCATATTTTAAGAGCAGTAGTTCTTAAACCTAAGAAAAAAAGATTAAATAAAAATTTTAATCTTAGCGTATTAAGCAAATTCAATCTCTATATCCTTTAAATTTACTGCTTGCCTTTAGTACTATGCTGTGTTATATCTTATAACTTCAATATAATAATTATATGAAGGGTGGTTTGGTTTTTTACATTCTTGCGCTGCAATGTGTGTTTTATTTGGCTTTATACTTTCTTTTTGCTCTTCATCTTTATATCATTAAGACTATTTTGAAGAGTGTGTGGGAAGAGATAGAGGTTGAGCTACAGAAATAAACTCTTCCATTGTTTTCATCATACTGGTATTTCCTATGGTCAACATGTAATCTCCTTTGTTCTGTCAACAGCTGAAAAGTATTTAAGCACATTATTGTGCTGGTCAGTTCTATTTCAAGATGGAGCCATTGCTATTCTCACATATTTTCTTATGATTTCATTATTCACATAGTGAGCAGTTGGTACCACAGGGATGGCACTGTCTGTGCTCAGGTTGTGCTGTTCCCTGCAGAAGAGGCTGGATTCATGCAGAAGGCAATAGATCAGCTATTTTAAGAAACACAGACTGAATTCTTTCACCTTTTAACATGGCATGTTTTCTGTTACTGAATCTTAGTGGATCTGAATCTGAACAAAGGAATTGGTTATTACAACTGTAGTGGAATTGCAGATTTGTTTTGTTTACTGCTTTCACTTAAGTTTCAGCTGGAAGAAACTGCATTTTGTAGTGACAAGACTTCCCAGCTGGTACAAAACAGTAATGGACAGGCAGTGTAGATGCTAGCCAAAGCACTAAAAAAGAAGCATTAGGCAATATGTAAGACATGTATATGCTGAATACTTCTAAATATATGAGATTTATAATCTGAAGTTATACATTATATTAAATCTTGTATCTCATTTGAATGAAACATGATGCTCTGGTTCAAGAAGTGTGGCGTCCTACTTCATTGCATTTTTTTAAAAAATAAATTTTTACTCCAGAAAACAGAAGGGGGGAATATAAATTTCCATAGCTGTATTTGATATGACCAGATTTGGAAATTGTGAAAGGCAGAGAGAGTTTTGATGGAAGGGAGAAGAAAGTAGCCCTAAGCAAGTGCTGTGAGCAGCCCTGGAGGGACTCCATCTTTAACAAAGGAACAGAGAAATGTAGCTGTGAGTAATTCTCTGAAGCAAGTTAGCTATGGGTAAAAGAGGAGCTCAAAAACCTGCAAGTAAACCAAGACAAGTGCAAGAGCTAGGAAGGGTTTGCTTGGGAAGGAAGCTCTACTTTTTTGCTTTTGTATTTTACTTAATTCTTTTCAGTTTTCTAATCAAGGAAGTAGTGACCCTTTCACACCTCTTGATTTTTAAAAATGTTTACCTACCTAACCTGTACAGGGCATGTTCAGGACACGGGGCTGACAGCACTGGGATGCATTTCCTGCTCAGTTGCCAGCAGCAGCCTGGCAATTGGGATTATGAGTGTCACACCAGAGAAAAATGTTCCCCTGGCTGATGCCTCACAGGCAGCAAGGTGCCCTGTTTGGCAAGAGGCAGATTGCAACAAGGCAAGATCTTCCTGCAGGGTGGGAGGAAGAAAATGCTTCTTATGCAGGAAAAGCAACAGCCTCTCAGGCCAAATAATTGTGTACAAGAGACTGTTGTAATGAGTAACATGCAGTTTCTCACATGGAACCTCAAAATAATGAAAAACAAATATCACAGCTTTTCTAGTTCATTTTTTTGTGAGGTTTGGAATATTTGGAAGGTGTCTGAGGGAGAAAAGCCTTTGTTCACCTACTCCAGCTTTCTCCAGCTTGAGTAGGGCTGATGCAAAACAAACAAAAACACTTAGCCATATGAACACAATACACTTTTAAACAAAGAGTAAAACCAACTGAATTAGCACTACAATTAAAATATGTCTGTAGTGTTCTTACATTGTTGATGCTCTAAAGGAGTTAGAAATGGTAACATCTTGCATCTCTCTGAATTGGGTTGTTAGCTGTAATAATCTCATGAAAGATCAGTAGCCTCTCAATTTCTCATTGTCTGCAGGATTTTCATTTTTTCTCTAATTTTCCCTTCAGCTGTTTTTCTATATTTCTGGCTTGTCTATAATTAAAAAAAAAAAAGAAAAGAAAAGAAAAAAAATTTAAAACTTGTGTCTATTTTCTTTTGCATTGTTTCCCTTTGGGGCAATTCTTAATCTCCCAGAAGCATCAAAACATTCAAGTTAATGTTGGTTTAGTGGCCAGTACAGATAAGAGAGCATTCTTTAGTGCATATTCTAGTGTCTATTTTTTCCCCTTTCACCCAGTAGGACTGTGGATTTCTAGAAAGGTTTGGAGTTTGGGTTGCAGATGTGTTCAGCTGCTAGGCTCTGCCTCCCACCAGCCTACCCTATTTCCTTGCCAATTCAAACAGCACTTTCCAGATTTTCTTAATGAAATTCAGTTCACCTTCCTCAGCCTAAAGTACAAGAGGGATATATTAATTTAACCTAGAAACTTGATCTGTTAGTTATCTCAGTTCTATCAGCTTAGGCACTTGTTCAGACTTGGATCCAAGTTGCAGAAGTGAAAATTTCTTGCTGGAAATTTTCAAGTTATTGAAATATGAAAGAATTAAGTTGTCTCATTACTCTTCACTTTACAGAGGTGAGAAGTGTGTCAGCACCTTCCCAAAATGAGTAGAAGTCTTTAAGATAGGGTTTATTTTTTTTATTGGTTAAATTTAATCTCTTCCCCAGGTGCTTATTAATTTTTGCCTTCTTTACCCATCTAAGACTCCTGCTGAAATAAATAAGAAGCCTTGCTGTGCGACTGGGGTAGTGCATGGCCCTTTGGAAGTGTTTTGCTGTAGGGTCTCTGCTGCTGTGGTACAAGTCTTATGATTTGAAATACATATTCTGCATTTTAAACCATAAGAGAAGTTAAAAAAATGGAAAAAAAAGACATGGCTATAAAGTTGGTTTTTTTTCATCTGCATAAAAAATGTGGTTCTCTTGTTAACATTGTTAATGCAGTTCGTAAGGAAAAAACCTGGCTGAAACAAAGTTATGTATCAGTAAAATTCAAAATAATTGGCATCAAGGTAGTAAAAAAAAAAAAGTCACTGAGATGTGGCTTATTTTTAAAATTAAGGCTTTGAAGTTTTTTAAAAAGTGTGGTTTTTATTTTGACATAATTATATACATGTTACCAGCATTTCAGTGAAGACGACATTTCCTGAAACAAAACACATCATTTATAAAGGCTGTTGAAAACTCAGCTCTCAAATTATTCTGACTTCAGTGGTATGAATTACACATATAAGCAGAGCCTTTAACATAAAATGACTGCAGCACCGGCATCATCTTTCATCTCCTTTGCCTGCCCTGTCTCACACTTATTCCATCGCTTTAAAAGGTCATATCTGTTAGTATAAATGGTCTTGTACCCCCGTACAAGTAATAGAAAGGAAAGGCAAAGGAATCTCTATTATGCAGGATTATCAGTGTGTTGCTTTGTCTATACTTTGGTAATTATTAATTCAATTACTAAATCTTTCAACTACTGTGTGTAATAAAAATCTGAGATTATACTCATTTGCGATTGAAATAAGCCAGTGTAACCACTTGAAAAGGATGTTACCCTTCTCTCCATCCCTGGGACCTGTTTTCTACTTTAGGTTGCCCCTCCCTACAGAAATGTGGTCTGAACCCTGATCAGTTATGCAGCATGGGTGATCCACTAGCACCAAAAAAAAACAAGCACACACCACAAAACCTAACCTATGCAAGGGAGGAGCAGCAAAGATGAAAGGCAAAGGCTTTTTTTCACCTTTTCTTTTTTTTTTTTTTTTTTTTTTTGTGGTGATGCTTGTTTCTGCCATTTGAAAATATGGCCTTATTCTTTTTAAACTCCATTTGTAGTTGGAGAATTGGATTTTTCCAAAGCAACAGGATGTGAGAAGGAAAATTGAAGGATAGAACCCATGATAGTTTTACTTCCACTTTTGGGAGGAAATGAGAGATTTTTATGACTCTTTTTATTTAAGGAGAAAAATAGAGCCCAGGTTGGATTTGATGTTTTGAGTATTCCCTTGCTTACAGTTTTGAGGTATTATCAGTTTTATAGGTGGATTTAATTTCCATGGAGTAAAATTGGTGCTAATTTGAACATGTGGCAGGCTACTGTGATGTTATTTCTTTCACTGTTTTACAATTTCTTTTTCTGTTCTACTGCTTGATTACTTTTATTGTAAACCCACAAAACAGCTGGCATAATGCACAGATTAAAATTACACTTTTACAAGAATGATGAAGTGTTAAACTACTTTTACTCTGACATTTTGGGCGGCTAGATTTTAATTATTTGAGTAAAGTTGTTAATTCAGCTCAATAAAAGCCATATCCACATGACAGATGTAGATGTCAAAATGCCACAAAGGGTTCCCCGCCTTTGATTAGAGGTGTTACTATGAAGTTAAACCCAGATTACAAGAGCATCTTAAATTCTATTGATTCTGTCATCCTTTTTTCTAATGTGCTGTTCAAAATCAATGTTTTAAAAAAAAGAAAAAGGCAAAGAATGGCACTATATTCCCCCCTAGACCTGCTGGTTTCTGTGTAAGTTACCAAGAGACAGTCTCCACGTCTTTCAGTCAAGAAAGAACTCAATGAAACAGGGATTTACTCTGACTCGGCTGTCTTGCTTTAAGTTTCATTTTGTTATACATGCTTCACCCATCTTGGGATGTTGTATTGGAGCATGTGCTTGGGGGATGCAGCTGTCAAGCATTATTTCAGATAAACAGAGCCCCAGCTACATCCTATCAGAGAAACTGTCCAGAAAATCAGATACTGCTTCTTTTGAGGTTGGCTTGACTTTTGCTTACACGAAGCACAAAAGAGCTTACAGAGAGGAAACGTAGTCCTTGGCACATTTTGACTAGTTGCAAATTCATGAATACTCTGTATTCTGTCTTTGTTTAAGGCTTAGTCCTTCTGACCCCAAGCGTTTAGTTACTCCCTTCCCTTTCCATTACCTTGCAGCTTCTTTTCTCAGGGAGATAACAATGGTAATTCTTCTATGCAAATTACGCAATTCTTTAAGGCAGTATTCTTTAAAAAAGAATCGGTAGTATTTTAGGAATAAGAAGAGGTAAAGAAAGAAAAAAGCTCTCAGTGTAATGGGAGTAATCCTGCAGAGGACAGGACAACAACACACAAAGTGGTTGCATCTTTTCCTTTTAAGTGTGTCTTCAGTGTGTTTTGTTTGAACCTTAAGGGCATAACCTTCTTAGCAGTAACAGTTAAAGTTCACAGCTTATAGGATAAATATACCTATCAACCTTTAGCATTTGAACATGGAAGTGCAGTCAGGAAATGTCTGCTGTATTGAGCAGAACATTTTACTTCTAGCATTGTGATTCCAATCTTAAAATTCTGTATCTTGTGCAGCAGAATAAAAATTGGAACCAAACTTAAGCCAGTTGTCTCTATCCTGCTTAGAAGTAAAACTACTGCGAGATTTTCCCCTAAAAGTAAATATTAAAATCATCCTGCTTTACTTGCTTAAAAATTTATTTTAGATAGGGATTCTGCAGAAACATAATGTAAATGTTATGTTCTGTGACTTGACGTTTATTGCATTTCAAATTTTATGCCTCAAATGGATAGCTTAAATAGGAATTAGGACAAAATGATTATTTTATTTTTTTTTTTCACTTAAGTAGTTGCTGGGAAAGAGGGAATAGTCTGAAAATACCATCTTTAATCATGAATTAGAATGAGTTATGCCAAGTAGCTGTGGAGGCCATTTAGTATTTCAGAAACACAGCAGGGGAGCTTTTTTAAAAGACATAATTAAAAACAACGGATGATATAGGCTGTTATGGATCTTAGGTCCCAGGCTTACAGAATAACTGTAAGTTCCTCTAAAATACCTCTTGCTATGGTTGCCTGTTAGCATTTGTGTGACATTTCAGTATATTTGAATGTGGGGGTTTCAGTCAGTTGCAACTGTGTTGGTCACTTTTGCATTATTCTTGTTAAATATTGTTTGTTTGGGTTTAGGAAATAGATCTTTTGAGAGAATATTTCAATAACATAAATGAGTTTTGCTGTTTGGATAATCTTACTTTAACTAAGAGAAAGACTGAACCTCAACAGTGTAGGTGAAGTTACTTCTATTGTTATAAATGACGAAGTTATTCAGCTGAATAAAGGTCAGTATTTTTTTCACTAGTTGTCAAATTGTACATGAGCTGTTTGCAATCATCTCTCTACAGCTTTAGGCACAGACAACTGTGCTTTAAAACAATTCTGCATAGCTACACAGGGACATAACTGAAATTTCATTGTAGTATCAGTAGTTTTAGTAGGGACTATAGTATTGGAGGAAAATTTCTTTGCCACTAGCAGTGAAGATTAATGGGCATCTTTAAAAGATAGAGAACATAAACGCATGCATAACATTTTCAATAGTATAACAACACTCCTGAAAAATGTTAAATGGAATTTTGAATTGGAGCCTTGTTTTCCTTACTGCAGTGTTGATGTATAATCAGTCTACACTGTCCTCTGAATCCCAGTGCCACGTTCACCGCTGCAGACGAGGGGAAGGGATGCTGCGACGCCGACCATTGGCATCTTTAAACAGGATATTGTCTAATACAGTTTATAGCTTCATTCCCTGTGCCATTAAATAAATAAAGCATTCAGTATGTGCATCAGTGCCATCAAGCATGAATACCCTGGTGGACTGGGAATTAAATGCCAAGTGAGGGTCAGAAGCAACAAAGGCTGAATAACACTCAGCAAATGTATACATATTAGGTAAGGAACAGTGCCCCTGATGCAGAAGAAATTGAATAAGCACCTTGTAACGTCTAGATGGAGCATAAAGACTTCTTTTGTTTGCCTGAGCTGCTATCATTGACCCAAGTAGAATATTCCATTATTGAATGAACTGAGCAATAGTTTATTACAGGTAAAAAGAAATCTTGGGACCCCAAATTCTGCTGTGCTATTATACGCTTGGGCCTGATCATTGTTCAACCTGCAGCCCCTCAGGCCAAATGGACTAGTAAAATATATTTTGCAGTATATTCTCTTATCAGGCAAAACTTATTATTGCTGTTTTGTCAGATTTTATGTTTTGAAATACAGTTATAATTTCATATTCTTACGATGAATGCCTCTGTGCTAGTGGTGCTATTTCCTTTTTTTCTAGTAGTTCAGTTTTGGTTCTGTGAAATACTCTGCTTTCCCTAAATATGAAATATATATGTTAAGAGACAGTGTTGCATTCAGCTTGAAGTTACTGCTGAAGCAGGTTTTCCTCATCTAATTTAAACTTTTTTTTTCTGAAATTATCAATTATGTTTTACGTTATAATATAAATGTAAAACAATGTGTCTAGCTAAAGTTCCTAAAGGCTGATGATTATAGTTGCTTCTTGATTGGGTTATGTTTGAACAGTTCCAGAAAAATGCATTCTTTTTTATATATTTAAATTGGTTGTTCTTCATTATTATAGTTTGGCTTGCTTCATATTACCCTGTAGTGTACAAATATCCTAGAAATATTATTTTTGGTATTAAGAATTAGCAGGACTGAGTGCTTAGAAGAGTTACCCTCTTTGCTTTGCTTGCCTAAAGTATGAATAATGAACTTTTTGGCTGATCTAATGTAGATAATTTTATCTCAGCATTCTAGTAGCCTTTCAATGCAACTGAAATTAAAAGACAAAATTTGTATTATGAAACCTTTGTTAAAACAGAGGGGCAAAAACTAAATTTGTGACTTTGTGGTAAGCTGAATCCAGGGATAATTATTGTTTTGGGTGAGTAGTAACCTGGAATGTTTGAGTACTGATAACTATCTATGTTCCCATTTTTATTTTTTTTTCTCCAGTCATCATATATACAAATTAAGTTGGTTGTAATTCTGACAGTGGGCTAGGAGAATAATTGCCAATAGTTAGTAAGAAAAAGCATTGTTATGACAGAATTTTCTGCTCAGTTACTTTAATGTGTTCCACACAAAGACATTCAACAGCCAAAAAAGTCTGTGAATTGCCTGAATTGATGGGAATTAAATAATGGAAATTAAATGAAATTTGTTTTGGAAATAAAAATGGAAAAAAAAATCAATAATGCATCAAACTGTCATTAGAGACTATTCAGCTTCTTGCATAGTTTTAGTAACTTATCTCCTGAACTAAACTGGTGGATGTGCTGATATATGATCATACACACTTACCAAATTCTGTAATTTAATCCACACTGTAATTCAATAGCCTTTTGCCTAAGATGTTGTAATCTCTTTAGGATGTACTTATCCATGAAAGTAGAGCCTACCAGCCTATTTGAGACTATATGTGAGTGCGGAATTTCATGCCCTTTTAAGTAGTCTGATGCCCTTTTTGTTAGGTAGTATAAAAGATCTGATTTTATAAGGTCTTGTTTCCTTAAAAAAACCCTTGAAATTAAATTCAGGTAAAATAATAAAATTAAAACATTATGGTAGTTGTTTTATTCCTGCAGGTGAGAGATTTCAGGGCAGATCCTCAATAAATGAGAACAAGTTTAATTGCAAATTCAGTGCTCCCTTTCTCTTATTAAGGTATCTTTTTTTTTCCTGAGAGTCTGAAAATGGACATATAAACCCTGGAATTGACAAGCATGTAGTGCCTCCACTAATTCTTACCTCTGTTTGTACATTCAGAGCTAGCAGAAACATAAACAGGTACAATTCTGGGTACTTTAAGGCTTTCCTGTAATCTCTTTCAATGCTCTTTATTTGTGAATTGGATAACAACACAAAAAGGTCGAGCTGTTTTCTTGATTACTCAGTAGCACAGCGTCTTTGGCCACAGCTACAGTAGGTTTTCAGCTGGTTATATGAAAAAGATATCCAGTGTTCATCAGTCTCATTGTGGTTTTGAAACTTTGATTCAGGTGTATAAACCCAGCAGTTTGTTGTAATGAGGGGTGAGTGTTTGAAAGTATAATAAACAAGATTTTTATATCATTAGGACTGCTCACTGCCTAAGCAGGAAAAAAAATTGTCCGTATTATCCTATTTTAATGATTCTATTACAGTTTCCTGGAATAAATGAAATACTGAAATACAGACAATTATAACTACAATAACTGAAGCAACTGGAATACAGATACTTTTGTATTGGAAGGTAAATTCAAAGAAACTACATAATAAGGTTTGACTATTTTGAATGCAGTGAATAGTTTAAAAAAATTACTTAAAAAGGTAGCAGTTGGAATAAGCAAGAAATTGCTACTTGGATGGATGTAAATGCAGACTGCAAAATCCGTAATATTATTTTTTACTGTGCATTTGTGAAGTCCTTACCTTATTAGAAGAACTGGTATGGATCTAACATCTTCTGTAGAAAAACATCATGGGGAGCTTGTGGACATGTCCCCTGTCCATTTTTATCAGTCTGATGCCTCATACAGATGGATGTAAATATTCTTAATTGTAAAAAGAAATTCTGAAGACAATGAAATGTATTTTTAGGCTCAACATTCTTAGGTCAATAGCATTAAAATGTGTTCTATCTTTAGTCAAAAACATCTTTTCCTCTTCATTTTCAATCTCTTCAATCCAGTCTGAATATAAAAGATGCCATTTTTTAACATTCTTGTGGAGTTAATAACTATAAATAAAAACCTAATTTATGTGGATTCTCAACAGCATATGATTTAAACCTATTAGAGCCTTCACACCCCTTCATCTATCCACGTCCATTTTTACCTGTAGCTGTTAATTTGTAAAATGATAATTAAGATTTTGTCAATTACTTTTTTTAAGTTGTACTAAGCGTATTGTATCAGTATGATGAACATGTTCAATTTGTGCTTGTATGGCACAATTTCTTCTTAGCATCCTGTAATCTCTACTTCATTATCCAAACAAGATTTCAACTTCCTTTTCAAGTACATCCTCATGATTAATTGGGCTATTAGCTAGAAGGTACCTCATGTGCCTGAAAGGGTAATGGAGCACTGATGTTTTGGGATGTGTGTTTTGTTGTCCAGAGACCAGAAGAGGCACCCCCAGGATTATGTCTACAACAGACTTGAGATACCCTGTTCATACTTTAATAAGCAATTGGAATGGGTAATCTGGTAATGCATCATTGTAAGTAGTGAGCAGTAATTGCTAGAAAATAAACTGAGATCTTACAAAACAACTGCATGCATGCACTTGTGGATTTTCCCTGTAGGTCTGGAGCCAGGAATTGAGGCAATCACATTTGTACAAGTATGTTTCTACTGAGAAAAACAGAATAAAATGAAAGAAAATGTGTGACTAAGCTTTCTGAAAGTAGTGTTCTTTCAAGACTGATAGCCTCTGGCTAAATTCACATATCTTGTGGAAAATAATGTAGAGTAAAATTTTTCTCATACATGTTTTCCCCTATTTTAGGAGTAGCTGGAATGCCCATACACACTTAAAAAAAAATAAATACTACTAGAGTGTATCAATAAGTATTTCTGAACCACTGATTAATACCTTTCAAAACACTTACAGCGTTTGAATGAAGTACGTGTAGCTACAAACTACACAAATACTTAATACATTAAATGGCTAGAGAGAGGTATTTCTGATAGTCTTTCTTTTTTTGTCTTTTATTTTTTTAAAAACTTTATCATTGGGAATGGTGGGCTCTGACATTCCACTGAAAGATCCTAAATCTGGTAAATTAACATAAATGAAATTAAAAACAGCACTGAGGCTGCCAAACACTTGTTCCCCAAGAAGTAACCTTTTCATATCCTGGACTGACCACTTGGATTGTTTGTTTCATACAGAAGTTCAGGGATTTGTATCATACATGTACATATTTGTCACAGTATGTACCCAGGGCAGACTTTGAATTTCAGAACCCGTCAGAAGGAATTGTTATTTGTGTTCAGACAGCAGTGAGTGTTTCTCTTTGCTTTAGAACGTGCTGCTTTCAAATGTGCCCAGCTTCTTGGAGCTTTGTCTTACCTTCTGCCATGTTTGTGAGCACAGTTGCTAGTGAGCTTGTCCCTCCTGTAGGTACTTAGCCACTTCACCCTCTCTTTATTGGGGGGATTTTGTTCCCCACATAACTGAAATTCGTAGATTCTGAGCTATTTCTGTAATGTTGTAATAGATGTTTCTCCTCAGAGGAGCTGCAGGTTTCACAGGTGGAGCTCTCAAGAGCCTCCAGACCCTCCCTGCGACCTCCCACACACAACGTGGGACCTCAGAACCCAGCAGGTTCCCAGCAGAGGACACCCCTGAAATGCTGTTCTCCTTCATTCAAATCCTGACTCCTGGCTCAGTGTGCTCAGCCTCCTCTGATCAGAAACTTCACTGTGGATCCAAGACAACTTCTTGAAACATTTTCTTGAACAAAAAGTAAACCAGTAAAATTTCCAGTAAGTAAATTGCTCCAGTCCCTGCTGTGCCCACAGGTCCTCCCAGTCTTGCTCCTCCCAGCACAGCAGAAATGTGCCTGGCCTTGCAAATGCAGACAAGGGTTACTTTGCTGTTGACTGTACAGTTTTATTCTTCTTGGTTTACACCAAGTTCAGCAGCTGCCCGAGTACACTGTGGCATAAAACTGGGTGTGCCCAGAGCTGCCCAAGTGTGTAACTACTCACTGTTAACGCTGTGCTTCCTCACCCTCCCTCAACCTTGAAGACAGGCAGTATAGTATTTTACAAGCTAATTGTGCTTGGTCTTGCTGAACTGTAAAACAATAAAACATAAACACTGATTTTGAAATCTGAGCTAGAGAACGAGCAGTTTAAACACGGGCTGACTTTGAAACTGGAGCCGAAGAACAAACAGTTTTGCCCAGGCACGCAACCTGGAGTGCTGCATTAATTCACCCGATCTGTTCCCGACTGCTCCCTCCCGAGGTGTCAGGGGCTCTTGTCTGTGTCATGCCAGCTGGTGAGGTACACTTGTTGGGTTGAGGATGGCTCTCAGCCAACCTGCATCGCTTCCAAACATGTTGAAGTGAGTAAAATTTGAAGTATTTGGTTACTCTGAGACAGCTCTTCAAGGTTTTCTTTTTCCCATCCCTGGTGACAGCCCCTTTTGTTTTTTTGTGCTGGAAGAAGCAAAACTTGTGGGCTGCTGCTTTGAGACTTGAGAAAAAGTTTCTGATGAACACCAGATGAAGAAATACCATCTTTTGTTAATGCTTATGAAATTAAGTTAAGAAGTAATTTCTTCCTAAGCACCTGTTGTTTTAGACAGTAAAGTCTACCTAACAGTTTGGGGATATTTGATTTCTTAGTACTTATTTGTACTTTTGTTTTGACTCTTGGGCTCTCATTAGTTTGGCAGATGTCTTGCTCTGAAACTGTGTGATGCCTTTCTGGAAATATAATCATACAAATGGGACTGAACAGATCGATTGAGATACTCTATTCAGTTTGGTTTTAGTTTTGGCCTCTTTTCTTATATAGTTGATCTTTGCATTTTTTTTTCTTTTCAGTATCAGTTTTTATCAGTAACTGGTAATTCTGGAAGCAGTAATCTTTAGACATTTGCAATATTGGCCTGGGAGGTTTGGAGATATCACATTCAGCCTTGGTCTTGCTTAACATTAACAATAACATTAATAATCTCATCAGAGCACTGTGGTCCCTGTGCCTTTGGTGGAACCCCCAGGTAGGATGTGAAGTTGCCAGGGGTCTGACCTGGAGCTGTGTGCTGCTAATCCATAGAGAATGAGTTTTTCTGGGACCTAGTTCTCAGCTAGCACTGAGGACTGCTTGCAGGCATCTTCTTCCACCTGAGATCTGGAAGTGAACACTTGTTCCTGTGTTTAGCATCTTTCAGGGCTCAGCCTGCCAGGAGTAGGCCTTGTTTGGCTGCTGGTGCCATCTCCCACCTTTAACACAAAAGTATTCCCATGCAGAGGAGCTGGAAATTTGGAGAGTGTCTTCTGTGCTTGATAGGAGATGAACATTTATCTCTTCTCAGGCCACCCAGAGCTCCAGGTTGAAGAGGTTCACATGTCAATGGTTTGCTTGGGGAAGGTACAAGAAACCCTGCAAGATGCAGTTCTAGAATAGCCCAGTGCTGATATTAGATACGTAGCCTCCAACCTCAGTCAAGTATGAATTGTCTTAAAGCTTGAAGGCTTGCTCAGTCACCTCAGAGGAGAGTAAATGCTTCTAAGTAGGTCACTCAGCTCTGGTCATGCTTCTGATCCGATGCAATAGTCTGTCTCTGCTCAGTTCTAGGCCAAGTTACTGATGCAGCTGTAGCCAGAATTATTTCTTTTGTCCTAAAATGAATGAATCCTCAGCTGCTTTTGGGTTACAATTTTGTAATAGGTTTCTGGAACAACCTGGTATTGAGCACTCAAAATGGTATTACTGTGCTACCTGGAAAATGCTAATTAATGCAGACATACTGTTCCCATGAAAAGCAAATGCTGAGTGGTTTATTAACCTTTTTTCTAAGGGAGGTGGAGAAGAAAATGTAGGCAACACCATTATTCCACGCACCCAAAGAGATGGAATTGCAGTTTATTATTTCTTCCCAGTAAGAATGCCAGTGCCATATACAGAGTTCATTATCTACTTCTTCTCATGGGGAAGTAGGAGAAAGGAAGAAAACCAAAAAAAGTCATCAATGTGTGCTTAGCAGAAGCAATGTCAGGAGAGCAGTTTTGATTCATCTCCCTGGGCAGGGAGCAGGCAGCAAGGGCAGGAGGAGGCCAGGGAGGGTGGGTGAGCACAGCCCAGGGCGCCTGCAGGTGCTGGGCTGCCCTTGGGGGCACTTCTCGGGTTGCATTTTATAAGCAATATTCAAGCCCTACCGGTTTGCTTTCTCTAAGAGGAATGGTGAAAGCATTGACTTGGTCTGGAACAAAAGACAGGGAGGTGCTAAATTAGCTTTAGGCATGGTGCTGTCCTCTGCAGGTGTAGAAATTGTTTGGGGTTTCTTTTTTAGTTTCCATTTATTCTGTTCATTTCAATTCTGTGACAATTTCTTTAAAACTGAAAGTTATCTAGGAACAGTGAAAGTGGAAAAATATAATTTTATTTTTTTTCCTTCTGATCTGTAACTAATATTTTTGAAGTGAGAGGATGGAACTAACCTGGTTTTAAAATTTTGTGCGACCTGGCCACCAAACCCAAACAATTCAGTTTTTCATTCCAGAAAAAGTGCTTTTTAAATATGTCCATTTGTAATGCAGACAAGTTGGATCACTTAATTTATGTGGCGATAATGCCCAAGATTTGAAGAACTGTGTGTTTAGTAGAATTCCAGTCTGTTTTGGTTTTTTTTCCAAGAAAAGGTCCAACAGAAGTAAGAGTAAGATTTGATACTCATTTAATTGAAAAAGAAAAAAAAATAATTGAAAAAAAATTAATCAAAAAAAATTTACTCTTTTCAGTATAAGAAAATAGGAAAAATGTAAAAATGTCTATTGAAATATCGTTAGGGTAGATCTACAAATTGAGAGGGCAGTGCAAATTCAGTTTATCAATCTGTTTATCAATATGTTTTGTTAACAATCACTGAGTTATCCTTTCTTTTACAATAAAAATACAGATAAAAGTAAATTAGAATAAATTGGTTTATCTAAATATAGGCTTCTTTCTGACAATTTAAATAATTGGACTTTGATTTAAATGGCAATTTAAGTGATTCTGAACGGTTTGATTTACATTCATCATTTCTGTTGCAGAGATATGGATGGCTCTGTTTGCCTCCTGCTCCTTGCTTATGCAGTTATTCCTTGGATTAGAATTTAAATCATTATTGTTGCATCAACAGACTCTTCTCATCTCCAGCATGTAAACAAGCACGATAATGCTGCCTGCCCTATGCAGGGAGAGCTGTGGGGCAGGGAAACCTCAGGGACACCTCTCTGAGCTTTACTCAGGGTTTCCACCTACAAGAACCTGTAGAGCAGCAGAGCTTCTGTCCCTCCTGGGAGTCTGAGGGTTCTCTCAGACTATCCAGTCTCACCACTTGCTAAGGAATTTCTGAGTAATACTTGTCACCAGAAGGGATCTCTTTTATCTGGGTTGCTGCCTGTGTAGCTCCTTGAAGGAGTTCTGTTTTCCTGTCAAGTGCCCTTGGGAATTTGCTAAGCGCCATGGAAGTGACCTAAATATCTGCTTTTATCATACAATTAACATCATAAGGTAGTCTTGGAGCATTCCTCATTGTTTGGCAGTTATCTTGAATTCACCTTTTAACACCAAAAGCTACAAAAGACCAGTGAATGTACTCTACCAGTAGACTGCAGATTTACAGTAGGGAAAGGAAAGAAAAACACTGCTTGTGTCTACCAGTAACTTAGATAAAAGAAACCCCTTGGAGTTTATCTGGCTCAGGCTAATGGCATGTTTGTGCAGCCCCATGTCTGGGCATCAACTCTGCACACTGATGCTCAGCCCTAATGTTTTCCTTCCTAAAGCAAGACCCGTATTTAAGGATGGGGACTCAGACTGGGGGATGCTATTCATATTTACATTCCCTTCCCCTCGCCAGATTTCTGTGAGTGTAACTTAATTAGTAAGTTGATCTTAACCTTTTCCTGCTGCTGCTTAATTTTTAGAAATGCTAACAACCTTTGGGAATGGTTAGGTGGAGCTATTCCTGTCTAGACAGTAAATACAGCTTAATGACTGTCCTGGTCTTTAAACAATCTTTAACTCATTGTGAAGTACAGGCTCTCTTATGCTTAGTAGCTCAGGGGACACCTTCAGCATCCTTACCAATTTTCACACAGAAAAATCCCAATCATATAAACAAATATGTGTATTTATTAGCAACAAAATCTTACTTGGATCTTTAAATGTGAATCCTGCATGTCAGATTTTACTAATGCTCAGCTGAAGCCAGATAGGGTAATAAACAAAGCCTCTGAATTTGCAGTGGATTTATGGGACTGACCCACAAATCCATTGGTTTTCAGGGATACTGGGACAGTGTATTATGCTTTCTTGACCTGCTGACGAAAATATGGGAGTTAATTTAGCATAATCTGCACAGTCTGCAGAGTTCTTACTGACCTCTGTGTTCCAAACGTCGCTTTTCTTTATGGAAGTTTGAAAGCAGACTTCAAAGTAGTAATTCTGGCGGACACTGAATTTCACACAGATTCTGAGGGAGTTGTCAAAATGTGAAAGCAAACATCACAGAGGAAAAGCAACCAAATGCTGGTTTTAGTTACTTTAATCTATTCTGGATTTGTATAACACATTTGTGATGTTGCTTACTGCTGGCTGTGTACTCTTTTGGGCATGAAGATGGCCTTGATTCTTGTCTCAGGCAGTGTTTCTTCTCACTTCATCAGAAACTGGTCCTGATTGACAACAGACATTTGTGTTTTTAAACTGACTGTTAGAAATAGTCACAATGCCACAAAGAAAAATAGAAGACATATGTCCCTAGGAGTGTGTAGTGAACGTAATCTATTCAGAGGAGTAGTTCCCAGTGGGCTAGCAGCAGGGAAACTTAAACACATGCATTGAAGGATTCAAGAGTCAGTCTTCATCTGTTTATCCCAAAAAATGTGTGTTTTAACAAAAAAAAAAAAATAAAAATCCATCCATAGATATCTTGCATAATCTGTTGTGGATTTTACTCAAACCTTTACAAATAAACTTCTGTAACTCGCTTAGCTGAGCTCATAAATGGTCGTGTCTGCGACTGTCTGCTAAGGCTCAAGATTAAGGTGCCTAGATTTATGTGCAAAACTTAGTTTTTAATGTAGATTAAATATGAACAAAGTGCATGCTGTACTTATTCATGTTCTATTACAGCCCACACAAAAAAACCAGGAAAGTTAAGACTCAAGGTCTATTCTATAATTCAGGGTTTTTACTGAAATTTGAAGGCAATTTGAACCACCTACTTATTTCAAAGGTAGTATCGATAGACCACCTGCTGCTGACATGAACTAAGAAAGATGGAAGGATGTAAATGAGTTTTAGTGATTTGCCTGCCTTTGAATACAAATGAGGCTAACAACCTCCCATCCTGCACTCTGGCAGTCAGCTACTGGAGTGGTTTCATCGTGCTTTATTGGAAAGTGAGTGTTGTCATCATGAATTATCATTAGACTTTGTTGTTGTTGATGGCTGCTTGTTAGCACTGGATAATTCAAGTGTAATTCAGTTAGAATGTTTCAGGTATGCCACTAATTATGTATTTTGTAACTTGCATTTGACAAGGGAAACTACTTCCAGCTGAAACTTGGGAAGACTTCTCTTACCTGCACATTGACAGATTTGTGGTGGAGAGTGAGATTTAAGCTGAATTAGCTGGAACAGAGAAGAGAGTAGAAGGCTGTTTATCCCAATCCTATTGTCATAAATCTAATCTTCCAAGCTCAGTCAGCATTTTCAGTGAGTCCAGGGAAGATGTGTAAACTTGTCTAACAGTCATCTGTGCTTTTCTGTTGAGAACACCAGGAGATTTAAAAGTTAAGTGAAAGATTCTAGAAATGTCTGTGCATTTTTCTTCTAATGCGGAAGCAGAGGCTTTTGTGATGAAGACATTTCTTCCAGTGGTGAAACAAAGAACTAGGAAGCAAACGATTCAGGGCAGGAAGAGCTCAGTCACTTTTTGGGTTGAGGAGATAAAAATCTGAACAATCGGGACTGTCCCTTTGGAATAGCTTAGCTGGCTGCTGGGGGAGGTTTTTGGACTGATTTCCATTCATTGTTTCCAGTGACCCTTCTTGAAGAGCCTGAAAGGCGTTTTTAGAGTCAGTCACTCTTTTCACTCCTAAGTTTTGGAAGCACACTTCAGTGATTCATCTGTGGTTGCAGACTGCCACTGGCTCTCCTCCCATGGCATCAACCGTCCCTTTGAATATTTGCTACCTATTCCTTGTTTATGCATGTCTTCAAAAGCAACAGTTGTCACAAAGAAACAGGCATTTAACATCCTAAATGACAGCTTTCACTGCCTTTAAGATCACAGGTCAAATTGGAAAATGAAGGTTCAGGGATGATATGATAGCACCAGGTACTATCCTAATGTCTTCGTAAGCTGGTCTTACAGTTTAATTCAGCATCATAAAACTCCAGTCAGAGGAATGTCTGCTTGCCTTTATATGGGCAGCTATCATAGCAGTAATTTGCTTATGAGATGCTTTTCTTTCTGGAAGACTAATGTGCTTTGGTTCCTATCAAAAATATATCAATTTCTTGTGAAAACTGGCATAAATCAGATGTTTCTTCATGGTTTTGCAGTGTTTGTCAGAGTTGCTGTTAGCTGTATCTCAGTATTGTCTCCTGATGAATTGTAGCAGTGGATGAACAAAACAATATTAATCTGTTTTTGTTAATCCTGTTTTGTAATTAAATACATCTTTCATATAAATCCTGTTAAGATTTGAATGAAAGGGGATTTATGGAAACATGACTTGTTTTTTGTAAGATAGTTTTAGGATTATGAAATGAACACTGGGAAAAAGAAAAGTTTGACTTGTTCACAGAGTAAAAGATTTTCTCTTTGTTATTTTTGCTTTGCTGGTGCTATGAAAAAAAATATAATAAGAGCATTCAAGCTGGGTTGCCTGTGGTTTAACTCTAATTCCATAGGCTGCACACTCTTTCTCCCCAAAATCCCCACAGCAAGTGACCTTGTCAAACAAAAGTGTGGAATAATGGGAGGCAGCCCAGGGACTGTGGCTCATTTACAAGCAGCTGTTTGCTACTGTCAGAACAAAGGCAAATCAAAGTTGCATTAACGGGGTATGACAGGCACAGTGAGAAACTCCCCAACAATGTTCATCCTCTCGTGTTGTTCTGGTTATATTATTGGTTTGCCTGAAGGAGAAAATAGTCATAAGGTCAAGTCAGACATCTATGTTTGCAAAGCTTTTCAAAATTGCACACATTATTCAGCTTATCAACTATTGATGTTTTTTAACAAAATTAACATAACAGCAAATAAATACATATTTATATGCCTGCTTGGATTTTTGTATGAGTATTAGAGCCATGTAGAGAATTAACAATTGTATTTTCACAGCAAGTTTGTAGTCTTGTATGTCCTTCTCTTGTCTGATTCAGCCAATCCAAGAACCAAGGCAGTTGTAGATAATGTGGCTTTTGAACATCTATCTGCGTGGCATCCTAGCAAGTTTAGAGACTCACTCTCTTCTGAATAGCTTTGGCAGTTTACTGCTTGACTAGAACTTTCTTCTGTACCTTGCAAAATACCACTAGATTGTCTTACCCCATGGTAAAGAAATCACATAAATTATGTAGAACCTTCCTTGAATTTCTCTCAAAAGTGTACTCTGGATCCTGAGAAACATCATGAGCAAGGTCTGTTTGACTTGATTGAAGCCTGGTAACGTGTGGCTACTGGAAACTGGACACCAATAAAGAGCACAGGAAATTTCTTACGGAATTGTGGCATATTTTAGGAAAAAAGCTCCAGAACCTAGCGTATGAGTGAGCAGTACTCCCTAGCCACAACTGAATGGAGTAAGCAGTAGGCGAGGTTTTAGCCATGTGAATGAGCCTGTTGCATAACTTGAGCCTGTACTGCTCAGCCCAGTCTGTCATCCAAAATTAGGATGAATCATAGACTGGCTAAGAACATGTCTGAGAAAGGCTTGGGAAGAAAGGAAATTCAAACTGAAAGGACAGGAGAATTGCTGGACGTGAACTTTATAACAAGGCACACAGTAGGCAGCACATTTCTTAGTGTTTATTGTACCTCACGTAGGGTGATAAAGGCTGAAGGCAAAGTGACTTTTAACAGTCCCCAAAGTGCAGTATTCCCTGAGAAATACAGTTTAAAGTGCCTTACTGCCATTATGAAATTTATAAATAAAAATAAGGAAAGCGGTAAGACTTGCACATTTATTGGGCAAATGGATATGTCTGCTATGTCATTAATAGCTGATCAGAAAGATCTATTTATTCCATAAAACAGCCAGAAACTGTCTTTTATATTTAGCAAGTATTTTGCCACTGGTATAAATTCCTGAATTGCTTGATTGTTTTTTTGATAGAGAGAGAGAGAGGCTAGGAGGAGGAACAAGAGAGAAAAATGCTTTTAAAATAAAATATACTGCAGATTTAAGGCAACTGTGGAGTACATTTTGGTAAGGCGTTTGACATCTGCTATATTTCACAATTCAGATACGATAAACTCATTTAGAATCTAACAATTTGAAGTGTAGTTACTTTAATTTCAGCCTAATTTGCAGTTTAGTTAGGCATGTTGAGGAGGTACAGATGTGAATAATGTGAATAAAGGCCAACTAAGATACGGCCAGTGTATCTCCTAACCCTCAGAGACAAGAGTGTTTGAATTCTAAACATTAAGGGTAAAACTTTCAAAAGTGCAGTGGCTTGCATGCATACAAAGTTGTACTGACAACATCTTTAAAACACTTTAAAAGTGCTAACATGAATGTGAATTTAATTTAATTTATTCTCACAATCTTGCAGTTCTAGCTGTATGTGTTACAGTATCATGTACAGGTGCCAGCCAAGATTACGGCTCCATTGAGCTCTACTCATCCAAAAAGTTCTATATTTATCAGCAAGGAGA
Source organism: Parus major (assembly GCF_001522545.3). Classification (NCBI taxonomy): domain Eukaryota; kingdom Metazoa; phylum Chordata; class Aves; order Passeriformes; family Paridae; genus Parus; species Parus major. The sequence goes on along the minus strand of NC_031777.1, from coordinate 18,078,643 downwards.
GCTTGTCGAGTTTCCTCTTTCACTGCCGTTATCAACTGTTTTGAAATATTCAAAACCTTAAGTGATACTGAAAACTTACCCAGTGTCCAAAGCACATTGTGTATTTTGAAGTGAGAAATAGAACTGTACTTGTAAAGTGTGCTTGCATTCAGCTTAACACTCCAAATAGAAGAACACAATTTGCATAGGAAATTTGATAATACTGATTTATTTCTTGGAAAGGTTCAGATTTATTATACTGCTCTAGATGTCACACAATGTGCAGCAGTTTTATATCATTACCTTATAGTCAGTATATTTAACAATCATTTAAAAAGCGAAAATTAAATTTTGTTGTTAATCAATCTGTTAAACTCACATGACAATATACTAAATTCCTTTCAGTTAATGGTCCTACTCTTGCTGGGAAAGGAGGACATTTTGTGCATTGCTTTGCTTGAATAGTGCTAAGAGACTAGCAGATGGTCACTTTCCAACTGGTTTGCCTTGAAAAAAAGAAATTAAAATATTATAGTGCCGGGGAGAGATGTTGTAATGTGTCCCTTTCAAATTAACAGGTCGTTTTTTCCTACTATTTTATGATTGTAAAATAGCTCAATGTCACATAAAAGGTTAAAAGCTGGAGTAAATGGCATCATGGGAAATTTGAAATAAATAGGGTCTCATATGGTTTTATGTCTCTATACTTGAACACACAAGGAATATATTTCTTTCCTTGAAAAGGCATTCTGTAAGAGCTTACTATGTTAATATGAGTTGTAGGCACAGCAGATTCTATTTCAAGTACCTATAATTCACAAGTTAATTTTTTGTTTGTTTGCTTACTAAATCACTCCTTTCTAAGGCTACTTGTTCAAACTGTTGGCCTAAGAAAAAATGTGGTATTTTCAGGAAAGAAAAGGCAGCCACAGATTCCAGTTTGTTGAATTATTCTGCTGGTGTCTTAGTGGTTACTTTTCATAAAGGACAGACCTTCAGAACTGATCAAGTTTTAGACTCCAAATTGTCAGGTATTTCATATTAGTTCCAAATTTGTTTTTTTTTCGTAGTAAAACTGTCTCTACTCTGATGTTCTTCAGTGTCCTAGTTCCAGCAGCCCTACTGAGCAAGGCTTGCACAAATTTAGCTCCTTTGTCTGCTCCACTGGCTGGTTTATTGCTATGCAGGTGGAGAAAGATGATGGGAATGCCCTTGTAAAGTTTCTCACTAACTGCTGAGGTGAGATAACCCTTGTTTTGCCTTCTGATATGCCATCACCTGTGGCTGTTACAGAGTTAATGTCCAAAGGCTAACAGGAAGTACCTAAAATAGAACTTTAAAAATTGAAGGGTTTCTGATTTACAAGTCTGTAGGATTGTCATGACAATGAGAAATGCTTTGTCTTCCAAAATCATTACCTGTAGTAGCCTTTAAAATTATCAGTCCTGTGCAGCTAGGTGATACCAAGACAATTTTTGTTTTGAACTGGGGATTAGGAATTGCATCTAACCCTATCAGGGACCTGGAAGGAGAAGGACCAGGACCAGGGTAAGAAAGAAAAGCCTCAGTGGAACATTATCGTTCACACAGAGATTTTTCCTCAAGTTAAAGTTTTTGTAATTTTCACAAAACAGAATACTATGGTTAGCTGTTTTGGAGTTTCTCATCTTATTCTCCCAGAAAGAGGCCTATAAGTAAGTAGACTATAAATAAGCATCACAACTAGTTTGTTTCAGAGTGCCTTTAATTTTTTATTTCTGTTTTGGTTCCAGTCCTTTTCGGTTAATATAGTTGGTATTCTGTGAGAAAATGCAGAAAACATTGCTTGTATTTCTTCACAGAGTAATGTCTGTGGTAATGGCAAAAAGAGGGTGTTCAGATAAGAGATAGAGCCTGAAGACAGAATTTCTCTAAAAGTAGCTTAGGACAATTACAATTAATAGCCATTTTTCATAAATACAGCAGGAGACAGTTGTGGATGTTTCAGCATGATACTACACAGGGATATATTAAAATTCCATTTGAGCTCAGGAACTGCTTATCTGCAGCTCCATGGTACCACACCCAGCCTCCTGAAGCAGGCAGTGCCCTGGCAGCAGGCAGTGCCCAGCAGGCAGTGCCCAGCAGGCAGTGCCCAGCAGGCAGTGCCCAGCTCAGCGCTCCCTGCAGCACTGCTCTTGAGCAGTTTGGAGCCCAGAGACTGAAGAGACTGAGCTGAAGTTGGCAAAGGCACAGGAGCAGAATCCCACTGCTGCCAGGCCAGGCTGGCACAGACAGAGAGAGGTGGGATGCCCTTGGCTCACACAGCTGCAGCACAAACTCCTCTGTTTCACTTCATATGGTGTGAGTAGCAGGTTGGTTTCAGATGAAGAGCCAGTAATGCTCTGCAAAAATCCCCCCACATAATAGCAAAGCTTATTCAAGTCCAGAGTTTAGTGTTATAGAGAATAAGAGGTTTGAAGGCTTTTGTTCAAAATTGCAGGAGTCTAAGCAAAAAGGTGAAGACAAAAGATAGCGGATAGATACTGCTCAGAGGACATAAAAATTCTAAAGAATTGACAAATCAAATTGGCCACCTGGAAGATTGTTCAGAGGAGAAATATCAGCTTATTATGGCTTCCTACCAACAGAAGAGACAGAGGTATTTTTTTCACAGTGGATTATGATGGAGCAGGTCCTGGGTAATATTGAACTCCTTCTCCAGCGTGATGTGTCACTGGGAAAGCCAGTGACCCCATTCTTCGAATCTTGAAGTATGTGAAACTCTTGGATGATAAAAACAGATTGTCACAGAGATGTTTAGCCCTAAAGGTTCAAGATCACTGAAATTTAGAAAGAGACATAAAAATAAACTGGTTCCTGTCATTCTGCTGAGGAATCCAGACTAATTTTTCAAATAAGAATAAAATAGTGGTAAGAGTGTGACATAGTAAATTATCTGTAAATCAGCTAAAGGCCTTTTCTGATGGATGTACATGTGTATTTTGCAAATGAATGTATTTGTACTCAAATGGCTCAATCATTTGCTTTCAGTTTATCTTTTCTGATGGAAACTTATATTATCTTTTTTTTCTGGTAAGGCAATCAAATTTTAGAGGCATATACAGTCATACAGAGAGTAATGTACATTATTGTAATTGGTTGTAACTAATCCATAATTGTACCTTTTTAACTGGGATGACAACTAGAGGGGCTTCAGTTTTTAAATTATGTAGGAATAATTCTTCCTATATGTGATTTAAGTTTTATAGCTGTAAGAAGCATTTGGATTAAAAACTATTTTGAGCATATAAGAAGAGGCAGGAATCCACTTCAGCCTGAATTATCTCATGATACTGTACAACTATGAATTGTTTTTCAACTAAGGTCAAAATTGAATTCAAGCTCTCTTAGCTATCAAATAGCAGCATTGTATTTCCTTGGAAGATGAATATGGAAGGGATTTGGATTGGGTTTGGAGGAGAGCATATTTTGCTTTGATTGAGCCTGCTGTGGAAAAAACATTTGTTGCTTTTTATGCATTGCATGTCTACAGATCTGTTGAACAAAGGATTTTACCAATGTCCATAGTTAATGTTTGAATAGTTGAATATTACAGCAGAAAAATTGTGTCACACCATATGTTTTGTTGAGATGTTTGGTTTATCTACCAACTTAACAAAAAAAAGAGGCCAGTTGCTAGAGTCAATAAAACTAAATAGCTGTCTCTGAGTAGCAGCTGAGCAGACAGAGGGAAGTGCTGTTAGCACACCCTTTTGGGTAATGGATAAAAAAAATTAGTACATTTCATTGACCCAAATGTGGTGTCAAGATAAAGTTTTGGAATCATACAGTGAGTATCCCCAGTATCCCATTGAAACTTGGATCCTGAGCTGAATCTTGTACATTCTTTACATACTGAAAGTAACAAAGATCATTAAGAATAGTGTACAGCAAAGGACTAAAATCACAAGGGTGTATCAGTCTTACTACTTTTAACATATTTTGCTAGCTTTATAAAAATATATTAAAGGAAATGGTTTTAGTGGTTGTTGCTTGGAATAGGTTAGGAATGAAAAGAAGATTTATCCATTGGTAAAACAGCAAGGAACCAGTCAACTAGTTGCAGGAGATTCAAAGAAGAATCTTCACAAAAATTTTTTGGTAGTCTTTTTCTTTAGTTCTTAAAGGGAGTTTTTATGGGTTTTTCATTCTCACAATTCTTCCCCATGTCTCTAGATTTTCTTTTCCTTAAAGTCAGCTGGGAACATAATGTACTTGCCTGTTGTTCCTCCTATTTCCTTACTTTGAAGGTACTTCCTCTAAAATCTGCTTCAGGATTTCTTGAAGGATGAGATAGAGACACTAATATAGCTATCCTCCTTTTCTGGCCTTCCTGATGTTGAAGCACTGAGAATTGCTTATGCTCAAAGTTTGGTGCATGTCCAGTGGCCATGTGTGACTACACCAGAAACAGAAGGAAAAAACAAGTTTGGATATGTTTATAGAAGGTAATTATCATCGCAGAGGAAAAAGACAATGATGCATTGAGCTATCTGAATGACTTGGCACGGAGTCAATTTTTAATCTATTTTGTTGTGCTTTTGAAAGCATATTTGTCTTGTACTTCCCTTTCCCTCTTCATCTCTTTCATAAGCACCTTACATGTCCATGAGTGAAACAAATGGCTGATTCCTGCTTCCAGAAGTGCCTAAGGGAGTAGGAGCAGAGGGGAACTGGAAATACCTGGGACTTGTGACCAGCTGTGATAAGCAGGCTGAGGATGCAGCAGCAGTAAATTAGGAATGCCTTGCAGTGCAGTGTAGATGAAGCTGGCTGTCCCATGTGTCAGTGAGGAGGTGATGGGGCTGTGCTGGAGCTCACTGCTCCGTCCCCATCTGCAGCCAAGAGCCGCCGTGAGCGGCCCCGCTCCGGCGAGCCCGAGCTCCTGCCTGAGACGAATGGAAAAGCCACTTTCTCCGTCTGACCAGAATGCATGATAAGGCTGGATGTCAAAAAGGGCAAGATTGGGCTCACAGCAATTATGGCAGAGGCATACTGGTTTCCTTGACAACCAGATTGAGGATTCTTTGTGATTTATTATTTACCACTTCAAACTCTCATTCTCTGATTTAATTAGGGAGAAGGATTTCCATAAGTCCCCTCCCTTCCGAATTTGAATACCCCCACATTATTGCTATGACCAGCTACACCTATGCCACCTATCCCACATAGCTCTAAACCAGCTACAAATTAGGTTCTGTGTTTAGCATTTGGAATTTTAGGGAGGTTGCTCAGATAGCAGATAACAGAAATTCAGTGGGTGTTATTTTGGGTGGTGATTTGTTAATCTGCATTTACTAGCAGGAGTACTAGACCTCCTAACCTTCTCCCCCCACCCAGTTTTTCAAGGGACTGCAACAAGTGATACTTTTCAATTGTCCTTAGAGCTATGGGAAAGATAAAATATCTGTAAGTGTCAGTTTCCCTTGCTTGGGCAATTCACATTATTTTCTCCTTGAAGGCTTTATTAGCAACACATCAGCCACTGTTGTGTAAACAAAGACTGTATTTTGATACTTGAGCATTTTACTACTACCAGTTGGACAGCCATTTGAAAGGGAAAATACCTTCTGAATTGTGGCTAAAGTTGGGAAGTACAGCTAGTGTGTTCTAACTTGAGATGTATTTCAAATATGTATTTCTCATGTTTATAAAGCATTGACTGAATTGTGATCTTCAATGCCTGTTCTAAATTTAGTAATTCAGAATAGAAGTCTGAACACAATAATATAAATAATAGAGATTTTTATTCAAATGTCACTGGCAAATTTGTATCATTATACATCGAGATTGAAATCAGGTCCTCCAAAGGGCATTTTTTTCTCAAAGTACTTTCCTGGGTTGCATATTTTTTATTTCGTATTCAGCATGAGGAGTCTGCTGCATTTAATAAAATAAAATGAAGGTCACAGAAGATCACTGGTTTTCCCATAATGTGTCCCAGTAGATGACTGGAAAAAAGGTAGTGTTTGAAATGCATTGAGGATCTTCTGTGCAGACTATGTACAAAACTTGTGTCATTTTTTAATTACAGGGAGGAATTCTTGTTTTAATTGTGTTTATTTCACTACATACAGTCCTTCAGCTGTACCACTCCAGTTTTAATTTCAAAAGTGTATACACGTTTTAGCATCTCCACCTCAGGGAGTTCCTGAAGTGAGTCAATAGGTGTTGCTCTTCCCGTGGTGGGCTGAACGTGAAGCTCATTGAGGCAATAAAAAGACTCAGAGTGACATAAACACTCTTTGTGTCAAGTTCTGGCTCACTCATGCACCAGTGTCCCATTAGGCTGTTGAGGGAGGCTGGCTGCTGAGGGAAGATGCTTCTTTAAAATTGAGTAGTCTAATGAAGCTCATTAATGCATTTTTCATTAGAACAAGAATATTGAGTATCCAGGTTAAATTCTAAAGAATCTGTCCTGCACTCATTGAGGTTAATGACAAAGCTCCCAATGATATTAGTGACGCAGGATGAGAACTTAATTGAGGTAATTAAGATTCTGCTTACCTAAAATTCCCTATTATTTTCAAGTAGATAAAATATTACAAAATTGCTACTATGAAGAGTTGTATAATGTTGGATCTCAACACATCCTTCAGAGATGACAGCAATTCAGTGGGAGATAATACTAGTTCTGTATTTTGCATTTGATTCATAAAGTGCCCTCATAATCTTCTCGAGGCTTGTGTGTGTGAAAACCGTTGTGGAAAATAGAGTTCTTTTTGGTTTTGGATCCCAAACATTGCCTTTACTGTATATTTAAAGATAACATGGGCCACATTGCTGAATCCCAAGAAGGATTTGGAGGTCAAATTCAGCAGTGGCAGAGATAGAAAAGGCACTGCAGCAGTACTATGGCATTGTATAAGTTGCAGAGAATAATTTAATTAAATGCAACTCTCTTTGCAGTATTGCAGACTTACTGAAGTCACTGTTTGGACCAAAAGAAAAGCTATTTTCTTACTGAGTAGAACAGATAGGATATCCAGCCTTAGTGCCTTCCAGGGAGTGTAAAGCCTCTGTTATAAATGATAGTGTCAGGATGCCTAATTTAAATAGTTACCCTAACACCTGCTCATTCCTGCCGCCTTTGGACACCCCTCACCTTCTGCTTCCCTCCTTGGCATCCCCAGCAGATTATCAACTCCCTCCTCAATTATGCTGCCATAATGGCCGCTTTGATCATGCTCTGAGCTCGAAATGGAGATTTTCTTGATGAAGAACCCTCTCCCTGCAGAAAGCAGCACAGTGCAGGCAGGTGGGGAGCGGAGGGCTGGGGCAGCCGGGTGCTCCCCGAGCCCCCAGTGAGCTCTGCAGCCATCCCCTGCCGCCTGCCTCTTTGTACGCCTAAATTATGTATCGGGAGAGCTTTCCGTAGGAAAGCGTCGGTTCAGGCGCTGTGGAAAAAAGTGGAGCAATCAGATCTTCTGTACTTTCACAGCTGTCTCCTGAGGTGCTTGCTTTAAATATGTGGGGAAAGATTTTTTAAAGAGAAAACTCTGACCTGGGACAGTGGAAGCAATGTGCAAATTAATTACTGAAGAAATTACCTTCCACATCTGTAGTACTGGTGCAGCAGTTCCATCTTGCTGCTTTTGAGTTTCTACTTGAGCACCTAAGAGTGATCTTTTTCCTGGGTGCCGTGCAGAGCTTTTCTAGCCCTTGCCTTCATTATGGGATGTATTAAGATCAATGCAGATCTTTGGAAACACAGTCTTTCAGCTATTAGTTGTGTGCCTCTAAACTGAAGTAATCAGCAAATGCAAAGTTTTCCTTTTCGTGTTGTGCCAAAGTGTCTGGTCATCCCTCTTGTTACTTTCTAATATAAATTGTATTAAATATGGAACTCTTACACATGATAATGGAAAATTGCATAGTTTCTATCTTAGTACTCAGAGACTTTAGGGATCCTGATTTTTCATTTATTTCATTTGAACCTGGCTCTCTAAAAGCTGACAGCATTTTTCCCATACACATTGTGATGGTTAGTGAGGAAGACACACAAATTCCAGGACTGAAAACCAGAATTCAAACTCGGGAGGCCTGAATTTGAGTACAGGTGGAATTTAATTATCCTTTCCCTTTATCTCCCTTGTCTTTCATGTTTGCAATGAGGCAAATGGATGCAGTTCCTTAAGAGGTGATTAACAGCATTTTGGCAGGGTGGAAAAGCTGCCTGTTTCCTTTATTTACTCTGGAAATGATACTTGTCCCATTCTTACTCCCTGCTGCCAGGGGAGCATGTAATAACTGCATAAATTCCTTAGGAGTTTTTTGCAAAAATATAAGATAGTTTTTCTTTCTTTATGGAATTTATTATTCAGAGGATGCTCTTAAGTATGTATGTAGAATTATTTCATGATTCACAGAATGTGCCAGAACCTTAAGTGTACATCCGTCTCCTCTCTAAAATAGTCTTTCAAAAATCCACAAATATTTCATAGAAGGTAAGGTCAGGTAGAAAGCCTTTCATTCTGACAGGTATTTTCCAAGATTGCATGCTACTCTTGTCTCATATGTATTTATGGGAGCATTAAAAGTGACAGCACATTTACCTTAAATTATATTCGTCACATGGCTCCTCTTGTTTTCAAAAGGTATGACTGTATATTTTAGTTTCATTTGCAGGATCCCTGCCTTTATGTTTCCAAGGGTTCTACTTTCTGCCCCTGAGTTCTCTGAAATGTTTCTGAAGCTATACTTATGAGAAAGGGGTTGCTGTGCTATTTGCATGCTCATGAGCACTCTTTAAGAAGCTTGCCATCATTTAAAATTAATCACGTAACTTTTCCACTATAAATTAAACTGTGACAATTGATTCCACCCCATCATTTTACTAAAACAAAAGAGAGTATATGCACTCTTTTATTGTTTCTTGATTCCATTTCCAATGTATATATAATTCTGTTTATAAACAAGAAAATGACCCCATTTTTAAGTTTGTAGTTGTGATCTCAAATATTGTCACATGGTAGCAATTGTACAGTAATGAAATCTATGCTTTTTTTTAGCACTAGGGCCGTATTTGGTATTTTAAACTTTGGCAAATGTGGAATAATATCTTGTTTGAAATGAATCAGAATCATTCAGGTATTTTAGTGAGATTAAATGTTTTACTTTCTTACACAGGTTAGGGTATAGCCTGCTAAGAAGGCGAGGTACACAGGACCCTAAGGGTTATTATTAGCACCCAGCATGTCACCTGCTGGGATGATTTGGCTTTCACCAATGCACATATTCCCAAGGAAATGATACAGCTCTGCATGGCTTCTATCAGCCTCTGAGGTGACAAGGCTTTGGGTTTCTTTAAGATGGGAAGAAAATACTTCTATTGTCAGCTGGCCACTCTGAATACTGATGATGGAAATTCCCCTTTCTTGCTCTTCCTCTTCCCTCCTTTATCACATGGTTTCCAATCAAAAAATGATTGCGGTAACTGGAAATATAAATTGTTGTCAAAATACACTTTTATAGAAAATAAAAGAATATTTATTTTTATTCTGCTACCAGTATCCTGTGCAGAGGAAATAATTCAACGGGAAATCCTGTTGACACAACATTTCTGACACATCAGCCTTTGTGTGTCTTACCTCCCTTTTTAAGAAGTTGTTTCTGATTCAGAAGCTTCTCCTTCCTGAGAGGTGCTGTGCTCAGAGAGTTCACAGTAGGTAAACTGGAGATACCCTTCAGGAGGGCGGGTTTACAAAGACCATTGGACTTACTTGCCTTGAGAAATTTTGAAGATGCAATGTATTTAATGGCAAGAAAGAAAAGGGTAGAGTGCTTTTTTGTGAGCTGGCGGAGGATCAAGTGTGTATGATGTGAAGGAAAAAAGGAAAGAGATTCTTGCAGCCTGAGAACAGACATCTGGCTGGCAAAAGAAAAGAAATATCATAGACAGATGAATACTGTTTTAAACTGGGATAATTTTAGATCAAGAGGGCAAAGTTTTGCTCTCATGCCTACAGCTCCACTGAAAGGGGTGGGAAAGGTGCATGCATATGAGAATAAAATGTGGTGCTAAGTGAGAACTGAAGAACACGTATTTTTATATTAGATATTTAGACTTTCATGTTTAGATCACATGGTTTCCATCTGCCATATGTAGGCATTGCTAAAATGCTGCCAGGAACCAGGCTCTGGTTTGGTGACTTTCATTAAAGGAATTAGTGGTTTCTCTCCAGTTTCAGTGTGGCTGGATTCAAAGTGCAGAAGCCCATTTTCACAGTTTAGCATTAATTTGCACTCTAATGGCAGCCTCAGCAGGCAGGTGAAGGATTAAATGGGCATGAAGACCAAACTATCTCTTTTCCCCCTAGTGGCAATTCCTTCAAAATTCAAAATAGGGTTGAGACGTACTGGGCTAATGTGGGGATGTGTGCCTGGCTCCTGTCTGGCTGTTCTTGTTCCAGGTGACTGAAGGGATGTGGTCTACAGCTCTGTCACTGTGGCACTTGTCCCTGTCCTCTGTTCTCTCCTGCTATTCAAGTGCACACACACTTCCCACACGCACCCTAACAAAAACACAATCAAAAAAACCCCTTTTGATTCTGCTGACTCAGAGAGACACATTTTTGCCCTTCTGAATGAGGGGTGAGAGCTGTTCAGGAGAGTTTAAATGAGATCTCTGCGAGCAGTACACAGAAAGGATCGACGCTGTTAGATTAAAAGGAGGAGATGCTGCTGCTCACTTTAGGTTTTGCTGAATCATTTAACAAGGTGCAGAAAGTAGGTAAGCCCAGACTTTTTTTTTTTTTTTTTTTTGCTGAAGAGAGCCTCACAGGGTTATATTTGAGAATTGCATGGAGACTGAAAACATAGAAGGAAAATTGTAATAAGTTTCAGTGAACCTGGAAGGCAGGACCCATCCTGGTGTGAGTCAGAGGGTGTAACTCTGGCTTCTCTCCTGAATTTCATTAAGCAGACATACGTACTTTATGTTTATGTATACTGAATATGTAGTATATAATTACAGAAAATTACATGGAGTTTTAATTTTGCTGCTCACACTGAATCTTGAAAAACATTAAAACTTGTCAAAGATTTTTAATATTTTAATTTTTTAAAAGGTTAAATCATGTTCAAATAAAATGCAAAAAAAGTATTATAGAAAGCCTTCACTAGTTATTTAATATTTCCAAAAGCTTTTATTGGTAGGAATTAATATTTCCATTTTGTAAGAGATGGGCTTCCAGATTTTATTTATGTAATTGAAATATGAAATATCTGAGAAGCAGAATTCTAAAAACCAGTGTTAATCCTGCCTCACTGCTCACTTATTCAGTGAAGAAGTTGTCTGGCTTCAGTGTAATTTAAATGGTCAAGTCTGTTCCTTAGGACTCTGGTGCCTCTTTGTTAAAGTTCAAATAATGATATACTTTCATGTACCTTGTTTTGAGATAATCCCATTTTTATGAATGAGTCTTAAAAAATGAGGGAGATGTCTTTTACTAGAAAACAGTTTTCCTTTACTAAGAAATCCCTTTTCTCCTGATGTCCGCTCCGTTCAGCAACTTAATTGACAAGAAGCAGTATATACATAAAATAGCAGAGAATCCAGCTGTAGGAGGATATTTTTGGAATGATCACTTCCCGCCTAATTTGAGCCCGAGTGAACAGTGGGGTTTTGTGAGCAGGGCTGCAGCACAGGCTGGCTGTGCACGGCTGCTGGGTTTCCCTGAAAGAGGAGCCGAGTGCTGTGAACTCCAGACCTCTGTGCACTGTCACAAGCTCTTACTGTGCCAGTGTAATCTTTTAATAGGCATGCTTGCCAGAATGACTTTTTCCTTCAAAGACAGAATGAGAAAGCACAGTTGTCATTTAAATTGCTTCTGTCTTTTGTAGTAGTTGGTAGCGTTCTGTTGACCAGGGTTGGATAATTTAAAAGCTGTTTAACAAAATAACATGCTTGTCTGTGTGAAATATATACAGTGCTGAGAGACTGGGAGAAAAGTCTCCCCTGACAGAGTTCACGGGATTCTTTAGAAACTGCAGGATGCTGAGACTTGTCTGAGGAATTACAAAAGCTTTGAGGCACCCATGTTGAGCATTTGCATGATTTTCAGATGGTGAAGTGTGTTCAGCTGTCTTCCTGCACCCTCCCATGTGTGCATGTGTGCACTTCAGTGGAGAGGAGAGGATTCTCAGCACAGTTTTCATTGGGCTTTACATTTGTTAAACATATATTATTGAAATGCTGCCCAGGACACATCACTTCATCTTGTGTAGAACTTAAATCATCATGTTGCATGATATGGTAAAATAAAAGAGATTGTGAAAGAGACAACTGTAAACATTCTGTTTGAAAAGATGTGCTCTTTTCAAAAGACCTTTCTGTTACAGCCAAGTAACACAAGAAGCAATATTTCCTTGCCCACAGAGACATATCTATTTATTTCTGCAGAGATCTGTTTTGGATTCTCAGTTCTTCCAGTATCTTCATTCTTTGAAATAATTTTACACTTCCATGTTGACTTTCCCCGTGCTTTAAGTTTTAATCAAAGGTTCCTTGCTTCTGATGTCGAGTACTGATGTTAGCCTGTTTACATTCCACTGTTTTTCCTCTGTATTCGGTGAACATTCAAATGTGGTGGTGCCTTTTTGCTTTTATCTACCAAACTTAGCATACTCTCTTACTGTTGACAGCTCAGAAAGATGGTATGCTGGTGGGCAGGATGCTGTGAATTATTAACTTTTCTTTGCACTTTGACAAATTTAGGTTATCTTCATAAAGACAAATAGTTTCTCTGAAGGAACCAAGACAGTGGATAAGGCTTTGCAAACTTAAATTTTTTTTAGCCAAATTTGAATTTGCCACATTTCTGAAACATGATTCTGAGTTACAGTTCTTTCATAGAACTTGTACTTTTCGTTTCATAAAGTATCAGAGGAGAGATTTTGATTGTGATTTTTCTTTTCAGTTTTTCTTTCTATATGAATTGATCAATAAAGCATTAAAGAATGTATATTGCGACTAAACATCCCCTCTGCCTTTTTTTCTTAGAAATGCAATTTCACAAATTCAATTTTTCTGCTTCTTTTAATAAAGAGTCTGCACCAAACTAATTTTGTGAGCAGAAAAAAATGTGCAGGAAACATATGTTTGCCAGGAAGCTTTTCTATAATCAAAATGGTCAGATGGACAGGAACAATGTTTTTTTTCTCATTAGGTGTTAATCTTCTTTCATTAAAAAAAAAAAAAAATTAAAATTGGCATGAAGCACTGATTAATATACACAAGCATGAGTGAATCAGAGACAGCATATGTTGCGTTAGGTAATAGATGCTTATTTGAGTTAATGTTTAGGTTGTGCTGGAGATCCCAGCCCAGGCACCAGAAAGGCCTTTGCAATCGGGAGCATTTTGGGCGGCAGACAGCAGGAGCGGTGTCATCCAGGGCACAGTTTGCCTTGAAGCAATTAGCAGGAAGAGGAGGAATGTTGATTTCAGCTGCCGGAGGACAGCCAAACAAAATAGGTTTGTTTGAGGTAAGGTAAGGCAAGCAGCAAGTTTAATACAGGTTGGTTAAGAAAATACAGTATTGGGAATACTCATTCGGAATTGCATTGGAGATACAAAGTTCCTGGTGACAACAGTAATTATTGACAGAGCCACATACTTATGTCTAAAAAACCCTGGAATGATGCTGAAGCATTCAGATGCCGGTTGTTCACACTTCCATCGTGTGGCAGTGCATCTGTTTATCAGGAATTATCTCTTGAATGTAAATGAATTTCAGTCCTAAGTCATTGCACCTGTTGCCAAGAGATATTTATTCCAATCACTTGCCTAAAGCACAGGGAGTTATTGCTTGACGTTTTATAGCTCCAAAAAAAAGCTGTCGTTTCAAAATCATTTGTTCAGAGAGGAGAAAATGGAGCAAAACAGTTCATTTTACCCTAAGCACTGCTATTTGGCAGTATTCACATTTGCACGGCACAAAGCTGCAATATTGATTTTTCGCTTACAGGGCCTCCCACAAGTTCTTTCTTCGATTGTCAGGATTGCAAGATGGATTGAATTACACTTGCTTGTTGATACACTTATTTTTTCTTTGGTGATAGGAAAAAATTACAAATAAAGCTTCAGCATAAAGATCATAGCAGCTCTGCGAGTGGACTTTGAATTTATTTATTTTATTTAGTTAAAATTCTTACTGCACCACAGAGATTCCTTAGAGCAACATTCCCACCTACCTCACACTGCATTGTTTTGCCTTACTGCTTGCTGCTTTTGCAATGTAACAGCTACATTGCAATCTCAGGTGTGTCCTCTGTTGCCTACAAAGTGATCTAACCTTGCTCTAATATTTTTAATGTTTTTTCTAATACACAACTTCTTGCAGATGCCTGCAGGGGGAAAAACTGCAGGATAAAACACATTCATAGTCATTATAGCAGTTGCCATAGACGATGAAGTAAGATTTGCAGGTTGCTGATCTGTAAGCAACCTGCAAATCTGTAGCAAAACTGCAGATGTCTTGTGTTTGAATTCAGAGTGTTTCCTAGCAGAAGTGGAGCCTGTGCTGCAGGATCCACAGGAAGGGTCAGTGCTGGTCACAGGGAGCTGTGTGTGGATTTGTCAGCCCTGGCCCCATAACTATCCTGAGCTGCTGCCACTGCACATGAAACCACTGACACCTCAGCAGCTGTACTCCATGCCTCTGGTGCAAATACCTCTTTGGACAGCTGTAGGTGCAGTTCCCCTTCTTGCTGATGGAAATTCAAAGTTTGGGAGGAGTGGACTCCCCCAGCCAGGCCACGGTGGTGATGCAGGCCACGGAATCCCTGCTGAGTGCAGGAGATACAGGCACCATTGCTGCCAGCTGGAGGAATGAGCTTCCTGGGGGTGGCATTAGATTTGGCAGGAGGATGTAGGAATGGCAGGGACTAGCAGCATTATATTTGGTCCCACCATGGCTGTTGTGATGGTAATTACTCAAAGAAGTTTCTGTATTCATGTGTGGTGACATGTACCCCTCCCAGTGCCCATTTCACACCCTCACTGAGCTGTGAGTGACTTCTGGCTTCATTGTATTAATTTGCTGCATGGGAGGAACATGCAGGGTATTAATGTGATGGATTTGTGTTTTAGCTCTTTCCAGCTTTCAGCCCATGACCCCTCAGCAAGCCTATAAAAATAGTGTTTGTTACTGCTCGTGGTATGTGCAGCTAAACTGAGGGCCAGGAGTGAATCTGAGATGGAACTTGATGCTTTACAGAGCACTGTGGCTCCTTCCCTTATTAACTAGAGCTGAAACATACTGGCAGAGTAACAGTACTGGTTTCCTGCAGGACATGGTTCCACAAAATATAAAGACAGACCTGCTCACTGGGCTCTGGCCAACTGTTCTCCTTGTGGCTGGGCAAGTTCATGCCCAGTCAAAGACCTGGTCCTGGCCCTCTGGGAACCTCATCAGTTGCCTGCAGTAGAGGGAGATGAGGGTCAGAGCAGCCCCTGGCCTCAGTTCACTGCACAAGTTGTACAAAAGCTGGTGTTGGTGCAAGGGGAGGGCAGGGATGTGCAGGCAGAGCAGGGGTGGATGGGAGGATGGGCTCTGGCTGCCAGGGAGCCACATCCTTGCACTTGCGTGATCATCATTAAAAACTTTTGCCATCTTAACAGATTATCATCTGCAAAGAGTAGGAGTTTAAATCCACAGAATTCAACAGAAAAAGTGATAGTCTCTGATTCATGGGAAAATTTAATATCAAGGTGCTATCTCAAGCTGTTCTTGATTTTTTAAGGTACTTGCTTTCTTGCTTCTTCCAATACATAATGCTTTTAAAGAGAAGTTTATTTTCTTCGCTTTCAAAAACCACGGAGCTCCAGCTTTCCATACTTAGCAGCTATTTCTCTTTGTCACAACTGGTCTCCAACAGCCTGCACAGAAATATTAATGGCCTTGTGTTACTGTATTATGAAGGCATTTTTAAAAAATAGGAAATTCTCCTGAAAATTTAGGATTTACTATTTTAGAGAAATAGGTTTTTAACACTGCCATATTACTGAGCTTGTCTCCCAAAAGTCACACAATTTTGTAAGAAACAGAAATACTGTTTAATAATAATCCATCAGTAACTGTGTACAAGAAATTGTAGTATGCAGATAGTTTTAGTTTGATGTAATATATTCTTTTCCATTAAGAAATGTCTTTAAAAGACTACACATCTGGATGAATAGCTGAACCTTGTTTTGTTTCTGTCTACTGCTTAATTGGAGAAGTTACGTATTTTTAGGAATTCTATTAAGCAGAAAAAACATGTTAATATTAAAATTCTGTGAAACGTGTCATTTTTGTGAGAGATGGGGAGATTTTGTGCAGTACACATCTGTGATTTGTGGTACTGATAATTTCTGTATTTGTTTAAAAATCCTATCTATGTGGTTTAAATTATGTAAAAGACACAGTAATGAGCACTGGAGTTCAGCTAGGTGAATTGTCAGTGTGTATATTGGCTCATGTCCATGCTGAGGTCACAAAATAGCTAAGCAAAAGTAACCGGCTCTTCCTGGAGAAAGGGAGACACAAAGTAAGAAAGACTAATGAAGTTGGAAGTTGGATCTATGGCTTTGGGATTTTTTGTGGTTGTATTGTTGTCTTTTTTAAAATCACTTCTGCAAATCCTGCTTGCTCTGCTGCTTCCCGATTCCAGACACAGCCTGTCTGACTGTGCCCAAGGAGTGGAGACAGAAGTGGAGAGAAAAGAGGTGGAAACTGGAACGTGCAGTGTAGCCATGCAGACAGGCACCACTGTCTGCCCTGCCCAGGATTAGAGGCAGTGAAAAGGAATTTCCTCTTTTCCCAGATTAAGGACACAGCAGCCATGGTGTAGGGATGTGACAGTTCCGTGAAAGATGCCTCACTTAACATGGTACCAGGTCAAACTGTGTAAAGGTGCACTGCCTTTAGCACATGACTTAGTGCTTAAGTGGCAGAGAAAGAATAGTCCAATCCAATATCCTTTAGGCTCAACCCCATTTTGTCCTTGTTTTGTTCTCAAGGTTTCAGCCGAGCAGCACTACCCTTTGGTTTGGTGAGGAGGGAGCTCTCCTGCGAAGGCTACTCCATCGACCTGCGGTGTCCAGGCAGCGATGTTATCATGATAGAAAGTGCTAACTATGGACGGACAGACGACAAGATCTGTGATGCTGACCCTTTCCAGATGGAGAACACAGAATGCTTCCTTCCAGACGCCTACAAAATTATGACACAAAGGTAAAAATACACATATCGTGGTGAGGACTAAAGAGGAAAAATGCTTGCATTAATACAGAGAGAGGTATATGCTGTAAGAAATGTTGAGTTATAATTACCACTTTTCTATTCAGGAGTATTGTTTCTATCTAATACTATTTAAAGGAAATAAAAACTACCAGTTGCAATTAGAGGTTTTGTTTTTTTTTAGTTCTGTAAACAAACATCAAAAAGCAGTAAGATAACTTCAAGGAGAATGAAACAATTCAGTTATTTGGAGATTCCCTATCTCCTTGTCTTCCAGGAGGTCAAACAGCCCTGAGGATATTTCCAAATGGCTGCTGTATTTTTCAGTAAATGCAGTAAATCCCTGCCTATTCCTAATAGTAGTTCCCTCCCATGAAAAATGTCAGGATGATTACATGCCAGGATGATTATATGTCATTATACATGTGTATATGAGCATACATGTGCATATAACCACAAGTTAGTGACAGCACTTGACATTCAGAGAAGACAGAAGAACCAACCAAGAATCATAAAATCATTTAGGTCGAAAAAGACTTTTAAGATAATTGAATCCAACCATTAGCCTGGTGCTGCCAATTCCACCTCTAAATCTTGTCCCCAACTGCCAATAAGAGTATTTTTATTACAAAAGGTGCGCAAATTACAAAATTCAGATACACAGAAAGTCCTGTGCTAAAGGCCGTGTACAGGCACTTACTGCTGACAGTTGTGGAAATGTCAGCACAAATCGGTCACTGGCATTGCTACTGGATTAAAATAAAAGCCTGAATGAGTTCCGGATTGGTTGGAAGTTTTCTTCCCAGTGTCTTTTCCTAGGGTGAGGAATCTGAACAAAAAGAGGATGGGAATAATCAGGAATTTTTCTAGTGCATATACACAGATGTGTCAAATGAAATATGCAAGTTGTCCTGCCTTCTGTGCTCCATTTCCTTTGTTCTGATAGAACGTGGTAACACTTAGTAACATAGCCACCTCTTAAAAATAGTCTTTCATTTTGATTTACCAATTCACTTGAGTTGTCATGAGTGGGACTCTTACAATTTTTCATCATTTATATGTGAATACACAGATGTTCTGTGGTCAAATATTTGGTCTGCATCTCAGACTTCAATTTCAAATGCTGGAGGTAATCTGAAGATATCAGGTCTTTTATTTCTTGTTCTGTGCTGAACCTATGTGTTGTGATCAGTAAGGGAAAGGCTCCATCGCTACACTATTAAAAAGGTAATATAACTTCTTTAAATCATGTTTGAATTATCTTCTTGTGGTTCTAGTTCGTAGTTGTTAATTAGATCAAGCCAGATTTCCATTGAGACTGCAGCAGCAGTGTCATCATCCTCTAATCTGTCAACTCCCTTTGAAACCACCTTCAATTGCTTTTGTAAATGTAGTGCCGCTCTGTAGACTTCCTTGTTGTGTAAAATGCATGTTGTGTTTTGATCAAAGTCTTCCTTATGTTCACTGCAAATATACAGATTAGGGTAGTCAGAGATAAATATAGAGGCACAATCTTGCTTGAAGTGACATCAGACTGTTAGTGAAAAGCTGAAATTTCAATCTTTCAGTTAATCAGCTGTAAATTTCTGATAGCAAAGTGTATTTTTGAACTTCCCCCGTCTTCTACTCTTATGCTTTGTTCAACATTAAAATAAAGTTGTGATCACATGTAGGACATTGGTTTATAGATTATCTATGCTCAAAGACTTTTTCATTTTAGTTCTCTTTTTTTTTTGTCTGAACAAATGGCAAAGATCATTTGACACTTTGCTTTCTATTTTTGTCTGACATTTATAGCAATTTGGAAGTTTGCTTTCATGGTTTTCTTTCTTAGATCCTGTCATTAAGTAGAAAAGATGTCTCTTGTCTTGCTTAATCTTTTCCAAAATTGCTCAATTTGTTCTATATTGTAAGCAGAGAAGAATGTTGCAATTTTTTTATGCAATATAAAAAGTTCTTATATCTCATTTATTTATAACTGCATTGGTGATTGTAATTTTTTGTTGTCTCAGGCAAATTGTTGTTTGATACTCAGCATGTGTCCTTGACCTGATATATACAAGTAATACATCACTTGTATTTTGATGGCAGCAATTACATTGAAAAATCTAACCTGAAGGACTATCAGGTTCATTTCTTTTCTATTTTATTTAATTGTTTAGAACTTCTGATGACAGTAAAATCTTTTCTTATCTACATTTAGAAAAAAGCAGCAATAGTTTCTATATTTCTACCTAAAATCTTGCAGTGTTTAGTTTTAAGGACCATTTTTTAATCACTTCAGTCAACCATGCTAGAACTGCATTTGACCACTCAATTCAGTTTAGATGTACAGTTAAATGTAGTTCCACAGCAATTATTAAGGACTCATTATTCATTTGCAACATTAATCCACAGCTTTTGCACAGCAACTACATTTACTGCAATTACAAGGTGAAAACACTAGCTTAATGAGATCAATACTGTGAAATCTGAAGACTGAAAAATAAGATGAGGTTTCCAGTTTAACACAAAGCTGTGTAATCACGTGCCCTGCTCCCCTTCCAGAGAATTTGAGATAGTAGCACACAGACCGTGCCAGTGTCCACTGATGCATCAGCTCCTCTTTCTCAGAAGAGCTGCTACTTAATCTTTTTACCTCACCCCATTCTTTCTTTTCAACAGTTCTCAAAAGATTTTTAACTTCATGCGTTCCTAGGAAGCCTGACTAGAACACTAATGACTTCATTGCTTTGCTTTTACCTTTGTAAAGTAGTTATTAAATTTTTAGTCAATGATTGAAATTACATCCCAATTATTCCAGAATAAAGTCTTTCAGATGTATTTAGATTCTATGTAAACTTCAGACTGGCATGGTTGAAATTAAAGCTTTGAAGAAAGAGACTAGACCTTTAGAAAATCCTCCTCTTTCACACTTCTCTGATAATTAACCCCAGCGTTTGCATACCGTCAAGTTTGAGAGATTCTACCACATGCTGCAGTTCAGCACAGAAATAAGCTAATTTCTGGAATATTTGGTGAGCAAGTAGCGTAAATGAGTGGCAGAGGACCAAAGTTTCAGGCACATTTTAGTTCTTAAAATAGTCAAACTCCTCTGTGCTCTGCTGTCCTTTAACAGGGACAAATCTCCTCTGTTTCCTTTTCATTTAAAAAGAAATTAAATGAACAGGGAAGCAGAAGATGCAAAGCAGCCTGAGGAAATTGCTCTAGTTGTTTGCTCATAAAGTGTTTTTGTGTGGCTGTAGCAGAAACTGTCATGAAACTATGAAGTTGATAAGGCTAATACTGCTTTTTATAGGCACGGCAGAGATTTGAAAATTAACAGCACAAAATTTTTGTATGACCCAATGTTATCCATTCCCATGGCAAGCGGATTGCAGGAGGATCTTGTGAGCTCCATTCAAACCACCTGGGTGTTTATGAGCATTTTCTGTCTCCAGTGTCTCCTGTGGTCTGGACCATAGGTTTTTGTTAGGACAATCACTAAGCATTACCTAGATACTGCACAGAGCTTGGGGGTCTGTTTTGCTAGCTTGAAAGAATAACAGATATTTAATAGATATTTCTAAAGATGTACTTAAATATATTTCAAATCAAAGCTCTCTTCTGTACATAATTTTAAAGCAGAATAATAAGATGCGAAGATGGATTCTTGCATGCTGGGACTATTCTTTTTGAATCACAATTGGGGGTTGTTTAGTAGGAATCATTTTTCCTAGTCCTAAATTTTTTGTTTAGGAGAAGTTCAGGGTTATTTGTTGTCATGACTGAATAATGATCTTTGTGATTTTGGGACAATGCAATTAGATTTTTTTTTTTTAAATTGAGTGTGTATTTAAATATATACTTGGATGGTGTGGCAGATAATAATTTGAAATAATGTAATTTTAAATATTGATAAACTCCATATTTAAAAAAATGTGTCTGTTCCAATCTGTACACCTTATTTTTTAAGCAATTGTGGTTATAACTATTGGGGCTAGTAGAAAATTAGTATTTTGTATTTAAAGAAAATGAAGCCTATTCACTTGGAATCTATGGAATCACTCACATAGATGTAAAATTTGAATTTTTACTTTTCACACCCAAATAAATTTTAAGTTAAGAAAGAAAACACTGTTTCCCTTGTAATACAGGCTAAAATACCTTGAATTTTAAATAGGAACTGTATGTTCTCTGATCTGATACTGAGAGTATTGTTGTAAACACTGAAAATAAGAAAATTCAAAATGTTTAAACTTCTTTTGCAGACCATGTAAACATCCACATTAAAAGAAAGTAGTTGGGATATTCAGTTTATTTTGGATCTGATTTTTGATCTGCAATGGAAAGGCAGTTACATTAGTACTGCACTGAAATAGCCTTTAAATTCTATTTTCACCTAAAATCTATACTGTAACTGTGGCTTTTCTGAGCTTTATTTCTTTGCTAAGCATACTTATTCAGTATAATTTTGCTTTCTAAATATGCACAAATGAAGCAAATTTTCCATTCATTTTCCATAGGTAAGCTTAAACATTAAACATAAAAATATGTCAGGTATAACAGATGAACTTAGGCAATTGTAATTTTTTTTTTAGATACTCTTCCCTTTTAAAACATTGCTGCAGAAAAGTAAAAGGATTAAAAAAGGAATAAATCCTCTTCAGCAGTGCTTGTTTTTTCTGTTGCATCTATCCTGTCCTATCTATAGCACAAGCAGCACATGTACCTTCAATTACCATGTCTATCATGACACCAGTGACGAGTTCATGCCTGGGTTTTTGTTACCATGAACTTTTCTCACATGGCAGTGTTCCTAACCTGTTACGTCCATCATCCCTCTGTGAGACAGCTGCACTTCAGCAGAGGCTTTTCAGAATGTGAGCACACGCCCCTGCCCTGCTGGGTGACCGAGGGAAAGCTGAAGGAAGCAGCATATCCACTCCTTCTCCCATGACTCATTTTTTCTTAATCCATCCCATGGGAGATCGGAAGACTGGAGGTGTTCATTCTTTTCCATCTATTCACACGTCCAAGAAATAGATCATATATTGGAGAAATCCTATATATAAATGAGACATTTTTGAAAGAAAATGAAGTGAGTTCCATTCCAAAGAAGACTCATCTCTCGAGCCCTCTTTCCTGTTGCTGCTTGTCAGGTCTGCAGAGAAAGCACTGTCACACTGTATTAGTGTCCTTTCAAATGGAAACGAGTTTGGTCTGTTCTGTAATGTGAGTGGATAAAGAAAATCTTGCACTGGACTTCAGGCTTGGGTGGACACTGGGTAAAGTCTATAACTGATGAATCTCATTCATTGCAGCAAAAAGGTGTAGTAGAAAGGAAACTTGGCATGGGGTGCTTTGCTGGTAGAATGCAGAACCTTCAGACCTGAATTCCGGCCTGCGCAAGATTTCCAAAGAGAACCATTTCAGAGCCTCTTTCAAAAAGAGTTTCCTCAGACAGGGCCCAGGGTTGATTCAGTGTTTAAACTGCAGCACATTTCAGATTGGCCTTTCTTGGTATGACTTACAGCCTTTTTCACGGGCTGGATTTTATCCTTTGCCATTTGGAGCTGCCTGTAATTGAGGTAATGGCACACTGCACTTCGGGGGTCTGCCAGGCTTAGGCAAGGGCTCTGCTGACCCCTGCTGCTATCCTTGCTTTCCTTGCTATCCTTGCTGCTTTTCCCTTGCTTTTCCTTCTGCAGCCGAAGGTTGCCTCTCTTTGCTAAAGATACTATCCAGTGAAAAGTGGTTTTGAATAAGAGGTACACCTTGCCTTTTTCTGCTTTCTGCATGGCTGTCCTTTTTATTTCAGAGAAATCCCAGTGCTGATGACAGGGTAGCACAGGCTGTTGTGGATCGGGCACGTTCTTGGAATTTGCACACATGAGAAGTTCTGTTGTACTGATGCTGATCTCATGAACGAGGGCCTTTTGCTTTGGCATGCCAACACTTTCTGTTCCAGCTTGCTTACAACTGCTTCACAAAACATTTACCATACAACATTATCAACATTATGTCTTTTTCCTTAAGCACCCTTTTAAAATGAAGACTTCTATTAATCTGAAATAGGTCTTAGTACAGCACTCAACCCTGTGACTCTTTTGATGTAGCAGAAGCTTAAAATGCTCTTTATTGTGAAACTAAGCGTTTCACAATACCAAGTCATGGCCAGATTGATTTTTGTTTTGCTTTCTATGTGTTAGTCACAAGACTTAGTTATGACTCAAATACAAAGAAAAAAGCAGAAATACATGTAGACTGTTTACATGAGCAAGGCGTAATCACAGAGCCTAGAAGGTTCCTGAAACACCTCAATCCTTGGTGTTATTACAGCAGAAAACAGTAATATTCGTGACTGAGAAGAACCTTTTCTGGCATTGTGTATTTTCACTACCATTAATTCTTAATATGAAAGTAGTAGGTCTAGTTTTACTCATTAAAAATAGGGGGTTTTATTAATGGGGTTGCTCTGTCATGGCATTACTAAGTAAATTAAATATAAATCCTCATATTATGAGGTTCTTAGCAGTCAGGTGAGGGGAAATAGCTGTCAGTGGTACTTGATCATCATTTTGCAGTGTGTTCTATTTTAATTTCCTGCAGAAGAAATTTTACTACACATGTGCAAACACGTGACACATGGGCACGTGGCTGTAGTCACGACATTGGACATGCTACAAAAGAAACAACAAAAGGAACGTTCATACCAACTAATTACATTTAAAATTTAGATTTAGTTTACTTCAAAAAATATGGGATTCATTATTTTACTAGGGTGTAGCTTGATACTCTATTTAGCATTTTCATATCTTATATTCAAGTAGTTTTCTGCCTTTATTATTGTCGAAACCACAATCAAATTCTTCTTAAGTCAGCGTATCTCTTATCTGGCAGGATCATATATACACACTCATCAGTCTTTCCTTGCTATTCATGGGGTAAAAATAAATGTAACTATACATATATATACATAAAATTTTAAGTACTATATGTTGTTGCTTGTGTATTTGAGCATCATATAAAATACGTGCTTCAGCCTGTGATTGAGGTATTTTCTTGTGGGTTTTTTTTTTCTGCTGCTGAAATGGGCTTTACTAGGTGTGCACACTGTTTAGCTCAGTTAATCACGTACTATATGTTTTGGGTATGTAATTACCTCTCTTAGTAATTTGCTGGTTTTTTAAGAACTTGACTGAGACAACATTGCTTAACCTTCAGCACTTTTCAGTTGAATTTTGTGTCCTCTTGAATGAGTTTGCATGAATTTTACATGGTTTTCATATTTCTAGTCTAGCCAATATAAGTTCCTGGTTCAGTTGCAGTCAGAACTTTATTATTAAAAAGTTCTGATTTACTTATATATTGCTGCACCAAATTTAGTTCATATAGCATAATAATGTAATAGTTGAAGCCTATTAATTCCTCCCACCCCAGTAAAACCTCTATAATACTTAGCCAAAACAGCTACATTATCTGATAAGTTGATTTAGGACTTTATACATGTGTTCATATAGCCATTTATCTCAACCCTTTCTGAGGAGACCTTTATTAAGCTGTGATGACTGCTGAATATGAAATGTAACCAAGATTATTTTTTTATTCAAATATAATTTAAATATTCATCAAAGAGGAGTTATGCTTGAAACTGACAGAGACTATTAACATCAAAAAATATAATTAACTGCACTGGGTATCATGAAGCAGAGTTAGCCAAATAGCCGAGAGGTCTAATTGCTCTAGAGTCTGAGAAGCAATAGTTTTATTTTATACTGTTACTGTGGAATTAATAGTGATGTGGTTTCCTATGCGAGGCAATTAAAAGCTGCCTGTTAAGGTTCATTGCACTATAGGAAATCTGTGGAATATCACTTAGTAAACAGAACTGACATGGAAAATGTACATGAAGATGGGCAGAGCAGAGTATAGATCATAAATTACGACAGATTAATATGAATTAAATATATGTAAGTAAATTATAAGTACTTTCTAGTGTTAAAAGTCAGCAGTAGCCATGAAAGTGAAAAGTTTTCATTAGTAACACAAAGGAAATAGAATTTAAGGATTATTACAGTGAAGATATTTAATTCAGAGGAAAGAAATAAAAGACTAACATGGGTTTAAAAATTAAAAACTATATACGGAGTAGTATAGAAATTAGCAGATCTCATATTCTGTTAATTTCCTTCTCCTACAGAATAATCTCCTACTTGCAATAAAAAGAACCTTCTGACCTTTGTAGATCAATTAAGCTTTTAGTTGTATTTAACAAGAAAAATCTTCTTTATTGAATCCCACAGATTCTGCCTGTGCCCAAGGTATACATTCTAAAAAGGGGTGGCCATATTCATGATATTTTGACATTAATGAGTTTTCTGAAATGGAAGAGTTTAAGGATCAAAGATACAAGCAATGGTGGTATTTTACAACATTTACTTTTTTTCCTCTCTAATAATAAAATTGCGATTTAATTGCTTAATAAATGGACCATGATTACTGAAAGACATAGATAATTTCCCTCTTTCCATTTATCTTCTCCATATTGCAGAACAATAATTAGCAAAAATACTACTGCCACAAATGAAAGAAGTTTTATTTTTTTTTTTCCTTCGTGTAATAACTGTGAATGAAAGGAGTTTGCATGTGTGTCCTTTAGTCTAGTATGACACTCAGCTTCTGTGGTTTTTAAGAAGCAATCTCAACAACCGATGTCGTACTGGTAAAATAATATCACACAAAGAATTCAACTAGAATTCCTGCTTTATATAAAGATTGGCTGCCTGTTTCATACATTATTTATCAGGCTTACCCTGTTTATATCAGTGACATAAGAGTGTGTGCTACTTTCTCAGAAGAGCAATGTCTTTGCCGCTTCACAGCACAGTGCCTTGTACTCCCAGGCTTGCACATGGTGTTAGCAGATATTTAAAGCACTTCAGCTTAACATTTTATAGGTCATGATGAACTGAGCCTATAAAACAAGTTACTGCAATGAAGTTAATGCAGTCTTAAGAGTGTTACATAGACTGAATACTCCATATTCAGGATATTTTTAGCCCACTGTAGACATATCAATGGGAAGGAAAGGTTCTTACCACGAGGAATTTTTTTCCATGTCAAACCTGATTTACAATACACTTGCAGTACAGAAGATTTACTACAAATTTACTATTGAAAGACATTTTTTCAGTTTTACCTGGTAATACAGTATTGATAGGAACCTTTGAATTTCAAATTGTTCTACACACACACACACACACACACACACACACACATGCAAAACAGAAAAAAAAGAGAGGAAATGAGGCAGAAAAATCATTTAATTGGGCAAGTTTCTCAAAGTCATGCACTTTGAACAACTTGGAGGAAGAAGCTTACTCCTCAGTGACACCAACCTGTGTGTTTTATCTATGTACTTTGCTGTTGTAGGTGGAAAGGCAACTATATTCCTTTCTTAGTAGTAATCTGTGATCTTAAACCTTACTATTCATATTGCTTCTCAGATACCTTGCTTCCTGTGATATATATCTATATAATGAAGGAGCAATTTGGAAATGTATTTAATACACACCTTTTTGCAGCACTGTAAAATTCTTTTGCCATAACTCAAGAGTTTGTGCTCTGTCTATTAAATACTTTCTTTTAGGCTGAATTGTAAGTGTAGCAATAACTTGGCAGTTCTGAACCCATAATCTTTCCCTGTTTACTGAATTTATTACAGACATTGAGTTCAACTGTACTGTTACACTCTTGAAACTGTAGGTGTTTTCTCATCTAGGATGTAGCAGCAGTGATATTGCTTTCAGTATATTATTCTGGTGCCAGCATCACTGGTGGGTATGAAAAATATAATTTACTTTGTGCATTTAGCTTTCTTGGATAATTTTGCTGCCTTTGTGACAGAGATACAGCAAAAGAACACCTCCTGGAGTCCCATTTAAAACAGGAGCACTTTGGGTAATGTACTGTAGACAGAACACATATGAGTTAGAGCTCACTTATCGTGAATGCCATCAGCAGTGCCTTGTTGCTTTCTTATCAGCCACTTCCTGCTGTCAGCCCAGTGCTTATTTCAATAGTAAAGGATTTGCATCAAATGTAACACAGTACTACGTATGGCTAACGTGCAGTTTTTAATTGTGCAGGCACATGAGACTCCTTCAGTGGTAGACAGTTCCATAAAAGGTTTAGATCATGAGTATTTTTGATACAATTAAAGATTATCTGTGCATTGACAAAGTGAAGCCAGTGAATTTTCTGCTGTATGTTTTACAGTGGTGAGTGAATCTGCTCGGTTTGTGCCAAAAACAGCTGCAGAATAGAGAGGATTTTTGCAGATGTGGGAACAAGCAAACCGAAGCAGTCCCCTGAACTTCATTGGGCTCAAAACTGGAAGTCCCAGGAGCCAGAGAGTGCACAGTTCAAATCAGTAACTTAATCCCTTAACTTCAGATTGCAAAGAAAAAGTGGGATTGTGCTTTCCAAATTAGCACAGCATACTTTTGCAGGGGAAGTTCTATACCTGGAAGCCCTGCAAGCTTTCCAGATGATAATTAGAT
Organism: Parus major; assembly: GCF_001522545.3. Lineage (NCBI taxonomy): Eukaryota > Metazoa > Chordata > Aves > Passeriformes > Paridae > Parus > Parus major. Next base: position 18,050,854 of record NC_031777.1, on the reverse strand, counting down.
CCAGACATCACTGTGGGTAATGAATAACAGTGCTTTTGTGACAGGCACTCCTCTCAGAAGAAAAGAAAGTACTTGTAGTGAGGACTCTCAGACACATTTTAATAGGAAATGACACCACTGTTACAAAGTTGATTAAAGATCTACCAAGGGACAGCACTTCTGGAAAAAATCAGCAGATGAAATGAGAAAAGTTGTAATTTTATTATTAGTTATCAGTTACATACGCATAACTTTAAGACCATGAAATCTGCAGTAAAAATTATGAGAAAAAGGACTGTACCTTCTTGCTAGAAGATTACACTTTTATAAATCTCTTAAAATAACCAAATTGTCTTTTGCCTCTTGCTCAGCATTTTGCTCTGAGTTCTGTTGAGCTGTGTAAATGAGTCACTCTGCAGCCTATGGAGTTGGTGGATATGCAGCAGTGGGCACATGGCCTCTGTTGATGAAAATGATAACCCAAAAAGGGGATATTCCCTAAGGCAAGTTTACAAAAAACAATTTATTCTTTTTCACCCTGTAAAACTCATCTTACATGCAGGATCTCCTGCATTATTACAAACTCTAATCCTCTGAGTGGGTAATTAACGGACCAGAAAAGCCATTTGTGGAAAGAAAGAGCCATAAGGGTGAAAAATATTTCTCTGCTGAATGATCTTTAAGGAGTAAATAATTACAAGAGTGAGAGGTTTGGGATGACCAATCTAAATCTGAACATAATTAGGATGAACACAGTTTGAAAATTGAAGCAGTTGGCATGTGCAACAATTCTCATTTCAGAAGACTAATTAAATATTTAAAAGCCCAAAACCCCTCACTATTCACAGAAAAATAACCTGCCACAAAAGGGTCTGTAACTTTGCAGATAATTAGGAAGGGTTATAGGGGAAAAATCACGGATCAGCTCCAAGGTTCTGCAAGGTCACATCTTATTATGGTGTACCTTTTATATGGGCTGATAACAAGATCTTGCTAATTTAATCTAAGTAGGGCATCCCATAGCGATTTTCCATTTCCCTTGTTAAAAATATGACCATTTTTCCATATGCCGACTGCAATAGGTGAACAGTTTTATAAATAATTTCTCCTAAATGATACAAGCTGTAATATTTTTAATTATTCAAGGTGAATGCATGTGTTCAAGTTGAGTTAGGGTCGCACCCACTGCATGCCCCACGTGAAGTTGTCCTCAGCCTGCCTGTTGCGCAAGGAACCCAAAGGACTCTGTGGAGTCTGCTTGTCTCAGTGGTCAATTCTGTAAATGACTAAATCCTAATTTTCTGTTAGAGGCAAAATAATTTGCTGTAGAATATGCATTTCTGTAAGCAGAAGAGCTGTGTTAAACTCAGGAGACCCGTAGCGAATCAAACTGAATTTGCAATGCACAGATCTGGAGGTCTAGTGGAAGTGTGAGCACTGAAAGTGTATGAAGGCTCCTGTTTCAAAAGTTGCAGTGACAAATCATACTTGTCATCTTAAATACCTTATTTTAGTAATTAAAGTGGGTGATTGTTAAAAGTGTATTTCAGATCTGTGCAAATTAACGTGAAGGATAAGGCTACATGTTTTTAATATTGTAATTCTTCAAGTTACTCATTTAATAATGACTCAGAAGCGGTCTTAAGTTACATAACTACTAGTATGAATATGCTGCATGCCAAGCTATGGATAAAAAAGATCAGCCATGCTGCAAAAAAAAAAAAAAATAATTCTAAAGGGTTTTTACTCTTATCCTATACTCTCTGCCTGGTAGTCTCTTCTGCAACTCTGTTGCAGTGTTATTCCTAGGGATCAGACACTGTGCTTCAGGATTTTCTCTTGGATTTTCTGTAGCTCTGCTCTAGCACTGTGCCTCTGAAATAAATGCCCCTTCATAAAGCTCTGGGTTTATTTAAAGCCCCACGTTTCTCCCCTGAAACCTGCTCAGCACACGAGGCATGATGCTGCACTCGTGCTCACCGGTGTGAATAATCTGTGCAAATTGCTCAGATACAACGATGCTGCACTACTAAAGTTTTCATTAGTAAGTAAGCATAGCTGCAGGCTATTTATTTTGTCTACATGGTGAAACATTTAATTGGATCTTTTGAACTTATTACTTTTCAGCAGTGTGGATCTGCTTGGCTTAGTTGGTGTTCTGAGATGTACACTGCCTGTAATCCCATGCTGCAGCTTGCTTGCAAATATGCATGCACGTAAATAATATGACAATTATTATGATTATGAAAATTACTGTATTTCCATTTCTTATTCCCCAGGTGGGGTTGCATTAGAAACATTTTCTCTAAAGAACAGGTCTCTTCTGCTTCATACTGTTATTGGGGTTTGGGTTTGCACCTATGCAGATCTCAGCTGGACATTGTTCCATTTACTTTGCACGCCTCATTGCATCTTCAATACTTAGTTTTACTGTCCTTGATTTACAGGCATCTCCTCACAAACTCTGATTGGTCTAGTAGGCCTTTGATATATGCAGTAGAAAGTGGCAGAGACAGAAAAGCGGGATTATAAAAGCACCTAAAAATACCAAGAGAAAGCAGGAGTTACATATTCCACTGGAATCCACTTTCTTTTTCCTTTTTCATTTTTTTTCCTTTCTCTGTTTTATCTGATGCTCCAGTTTCAGGTTAATGATAACCCCATAATAATAGCATTTACACCAATAACAAAAGTATTAGAACAAGGATGAACTGTAACAAGAAAAACTATTTCTGATAGCTTAGATGTGAGTAAGTGAGAAGATTCCTCATTTTAACAGTGACTGCTTTGAACTTAGAGACATGAATACTAAAAGGCAAATGGATCATAACTAACTGTATTAAAGTTGTAAGAAGAGGTTGAATGCAAGATGTATAGTTAAATTACTTTGCCATGCAAGTCTGATACACATTTGTTGATAGTGAATCAGACTGGGTAATTCTAAGAAAAGGCCTATGGGAGTTGCATATTTTATGCTGTGTTTTATTGTCTATTTGGAGTTTTTATGCTTAATGCATACCCTTAGACTCCCACAAGATTACATTGTATAAAGAAAGCACAATTAAATATTATTACACTTTTTTATTGGGCAAATGAAAACATGGCTATGGTGGACCTTCTCCTACAATATTAATTATACACTATTTAATTTCCTTATATGTGTTTACTTAGTAATTAGAAAGATTCAACAAATCATCAATATTGTATTTTGAAAGGAAACAAAAGGAAAAAACATCCTTTTTTTTTTTCTTCGCCCCAAATATTTTTTGTCCAAATCCCCCAGATTTGTTACTGTAATGGTCACATTGCCAGGTGCACAGAAAATCCCAGGGCTGGTTCATGAATTTTCAAACCAAGCTGCAGGATGCCTCACTGTCATGGGTGAGTCACCAATATCTAGACACAACTCTTATGGCCAAATTCTGCTATCACACCTGCTCATGTATCTCCTTTTTTTCTTTTAGATAACGAAAACTACCAAGCACAGCTCACTAAATCCATTTCCTTTTTGAGCTCAGTAAAATAGCTGCTATTTCCTTTTTGAATGCTCATTCCCCTGTAATAGTTTTGAGGCTTCTAACTTAAAAAAATAATTTTTAGAAAATCTTGCAAATGAATAAGCAGCATTATCAGCGTGTCTTCCTGGGTTTTAACAGGCCAGTCCCAGGATTCTGTATCTATCCTCAGGGACATGTGGCTCTGTAAGGGTGTGTGTGCTCACTCATCCTGCATGGAAAGTGCTTTGAGCACTGTGGAAACAGCAGTGATGGCTGGCCAATTCTCCTTCACATCCAGGCTTTATAGGAAGGCTGGATTTTCTCAGCAGGTCTTTTTTTGAGGCCTTGGTTAGGCTTAAATTGCTAACTCATTAGGTCTCAGTACATAATAATGTACAGCTTGTGAGGTTAATTTGAAACTCAGAATTTAAATACATTCCTTTAAATTTATCTGCTGCGGCATGTCTTTGTGCATACTTACGTATCAAAACACCCCTAAAATAAAATCTCTGTTGTCTATTTTATATGGAAGTTTTGTAATAAAACATAGCATTTAAGTAATATCTCATGCCTTCATACATGTTTAACTTTGCATTTAATGACAGGAGCGCAGGTTTAGTGAATATGCATCCAAAAGCAAAGCCACATCTCACGTGGCAGTTGCTAGACCATTAGGAATACAGCTGTAAAGACAGCTACTTACTCTGGGTAATGAGGTTCTGGAATTTTTCAGCATAAGTCATCACACAAAGTGCATTCATCCCATATTCCCATATCTCTTCACTCAGACTGCAGCTCACCCAGGGTGAATAAGGAACAAGGAGAGCATATGGAGTATGTGGTGCTACAGCTCCGAGTTTACGTGCCTCAAGTGGTGTCTAAGCAGGTTGCTGCAGGCAATATGCAGGAACATGCCATCATGCTGGCTTTTAAGTATTTAATCAATATGCTGAAAGAGAAATACCATCAGAGCTGACTTGAAAGTTTCAAAACATACCAAGATCGCTTTTTTAATGTATCAACAATGTTATTAAAAATTAATTTTATGTACTTTTTTTCTTTTTTAATAGTGAATTACATGTGGCTGTTTGCTTTGTTTGCATTTCACCCTACTTAAGGAAACACTGCATTCATAGAAATACAGCATTAGGAATACCTAATTATCATTAGGAATACCTAAAATTATTTTGATAGGTTTTTTCTGGCTATACATTAATCCATATCCTGTTCAAAATGGCATGATGTTTCTTTTATGTTACTGTCTTTGTAAAAGTTGTGTATGCAAAACAAAAGCATTCAGAGGATAAATTGCAATGTGGACATTATTTCATACATACCTTATTTTTGCAAGCTGCAAGAACCACTTGTAGAGGATCTGTTTGTATCTTTCTGTGTCAGATGGGACTTGCCCACAAAGATGACCTCTTCCCTCAGTCAGTTGGTTTGATCCATGTACTGCTAATATCTTTCCAGAATCTGTTTCTCAGATCCCAGTGCTTCAATTTCTGGTCTAGTCACGATACACTGTGTTTTTCATTTTAATGCTGAAGTATTTGTTCAAGTCCATAGATTGTGCGTTTTTAATCTTCCTTAGAACAATGGTGAATAATGGCCCTTGGCAGGAGATAATGAAATTTTCCTAATTTATATTTTTCAAGCAGAAGCTTCAATTGAAAATGGCATCCTATGGCCTGCAGACATAGCTCTAGTGCAAGTTTCAGGGGAGCTGTAATAATAATGCAGTGCCAGCAGTGACGAGGCATGATAGGACAGTGAAGAAGCAATTTAAGAAAGAAAAGAGAATGTACCAAAGCTTTATTGTAGCATATCTAATGATCTGCTGAAGATTCCCAATAGCTTTGGGAGCATGACAGGAGAAACTAATGTTATCTTGCCAAAACAGAAGCCCCTGCTTAATCAGCAGAACAAGATTATTGATTAAAACACCTCGCACAATAGATTGCACATAGAATCTCATCTCCATACATTGCACATGAAAAAGTGCAATAATAAGCATAAGGTAATAATAATAATAATAAAAAAAAGCAAAAGCAATTTGTTGGGAATTGTACAAGTCAAGATTAGAGCTGAAATACAAACAAATTATCATGGAAAATACAGCTGTCCTTATAGCTGAGCAGATAGGATGGATGCAGCAGGGACAGAGGTACATCATGAGCAGGAGATAATAACAACCCTCCTTTTTCTTTCTGTATTCATCTGAAATGTGAAGGGCCATTCCTCATTTGCACAGTCTTCTTCCTGAGGTGAAAGGAGTTCAGACATTATACTGTAACTGTTAATTAAACACTCCATTTGATTTTTAGATTACTCTAAGTGATGCATGTGCATTATGAAGATGTAACCTTTCTTCATTCATACTAAAATACGGAATAAACGAGTGTCAGAGTACACAATTGCTCCTTGCATTCATGAGAATAGTGGTAATTCCTGCATTTCCCCCTGCAAAACTGTTGTCGCTGCTAGCACAAGAACCTGAATTATCATTCTTTCACTGCTATAGTTAGTCCTTTCCTAACTAGCATTTCGAATTTAATTCATACCTTTCATAAATTGCTACTGAGTTCATACAAACTTCTTTGCTGATCTGCTGTGTTTCCTTGTAAATGACAAAGTCATTGCGTCATAAATCTTTATGAATATTGTGAATTCTTCCTGAGTCTGACGACGTTTCTCAGTGTGCAATCATTTGAATTTTAAGATTGTACATAAAGCCCTGAAAATGTCGATATTTTAACATATGCTGGGCAAGTATGCAGTTATGTAGACTGCAGAACACTTGAATAGTATTTAAAACCTATAGAGAACTTAAACACTAGATTACAAACACTGAAACACCAAAGTATTTGTCGTTTGTCTTCTTAAGTTTGCAGAAATTACACCTGGTTTGTATCACACCTTAACTGGAACAATTCTAAAAAAGTGAATATATGGACCAAGTTAACAGTATATTAAAATTATAAAAAATTAAAATTATAAAAAAATAACTTTGATTAAAATTGATGAGGGACTTCAAGTTATTTGCCACTTCAGGTTTTTTGAGGTTAGGATTTTATTTTTCCTGATGGTGTTTAGGCCAATTTTGCAAATTCCATGGCACTTTATTTCTACAATAGCCTTGTTTTAGAGTATCCTGCGACACAAAAGCTGGTTGCCCGTTACAAAAAGGAATGAGTCACTAGATTTAAGGCTGCAACAATGCAATATCCTCTTCTTCAAGCACAGTGTTTCTAAGTGTAAATGTTTCTTGAAATTACGAAGTTCTGCTATGGCAGTAATGTGGTAGCTTTGATAGTCTGTAGCCATGTAGGATAATCTGCTGTTTAGTGCCATTTTGTGGAGAGTGGAGTCTCTTTTATCCAATATGCCACAGAATTTGGGGCTTCTTGTCTTTAAGAAGCTCAACTGAAACCCTCACCACTTTGGAAAATGGTTTTTTTGCAGACAGTGGCAGAAGTATAGGCCAATAGCTAACACAGAAGTATCACAGTGCAGCAGACAGAAGGCTTTAATTTATCCAGAGAACAAATCACAGTAGTGTAAATTCCCTGAATTACTTGTCTCAGAACTACCTCTACTAAGATCACTTTTTCTTCATCTCTTCTCTTTAACCCATGAATTAGGACTGACAGCTGCTACAGTTGCTGTTGTTTTTTTTTTTAAAGTCTCACTCTAATGGAAATATGACCTCTAAATATGTAAAAAATGTAAAAAAGTACTCAGATTTTATAAAACATAGCCAACAGTACAGCAAAATCCATGATTTCAATGTGCAAACCTACAACTTAAAGCACGAATACACTATTCATGTAGTTAAGTAATTCCACTTACTGGGGAAGCGCTGGAGGGCCTGGTAGCACTGCTGTATACTGCAGCAGTGGGCATAACTCCTTCTGTAATCGGGGTCTTGGGTTTGGCCAAAGGGGGAAAAGGTGACCATATGCACAGCAGGTGAAATTTTTCATAAAGAAATAGTCAGAACATTTTAGAATGTCATCAATTTCCTGTGAACAGCACTCAATGCCTGAAGTTTGACACTTAATGTACAAAAAAAAAACCTACATTTTCTTCTGGATTGTTATTACACATCCTTTTGATAAAACCTAGCATGAAGTTCTTCTCAGTTTCCTAGCTGATGGGAGCATTATGAATCTTTTACTGGGAGAAAATGAAACTGAAGAAAACAACTATTCACAGGGAAATTAATCTATCTTTTTCCCACCACTAAATATGACCTTGGCTAGCTTCATTCTCAAGCAATTTCTCCCAACACGTACTCGTTTTATTTTGTAACAAATAAATAATTCTGTCTTAATTACTGCTCATTTGAGTATAAAATAAAATTTTCATACAGCTCTAAGCTGTAGAAACCATCATACTGAATGATGCACCAGGAGAAGTCTTGCAGGAATTACTTTGGTTTCAGCATAAGGTTTTTGCTAAAGAAACACAAATTTAAAGAAATTTTTTACACAGTCTTACGTCCCAGATTTTCTCCTGCCGGTTTGTGTACCTGAGGTGTGGAACATAAAATCCTCTTTTTATGTTTGGGATATTGCAGAGAGGCCTGTGGGGTTTGGGGCAACATTGACTTCTTCTGCTTCTACGAGCTGCTGCACTGATTGACTGTGCCTTTGGGATGGGAGTGGGGTGGCATTATTTGTGCAATAGCTGTGCAGGGGACTTGGCTTTGCCTCTGGGAAAGGTGGCAGGTGAATTCCTCACCACCTATCCATATCCATGGTTGTGTATATACAGAAATCCCTGCCTGTTTCCAGTTAGTTCTGTAATTATGAGTTTTATAATAGTAGAAGTAAGCAAATTAAAAAAAAAAAAAAAAAAGGAAAAACAAGAGTTAACTGTTTGAGTCAGAGAACTTTTGTCTCTGAGTTTGCTCAGCAGAGAGGCACAGCATGCCCTGACTGGCTCTGTGCTAGTTTGATTACTATATAAAAAAGGAAGTAATTTATATTAGAGTTCTTTGAATGTGTTTGCTCTACCTTTTATGAGGTAGCATGAATTATTCTAATACCTGTTGGTGCTGTATAGCTGTGGAAAGCCACTGATACAAAGCAGAGTGTTTTAGCTTAGGTTATGTGGTAGTCAGGAAGTATGGGAAGAAGTAGGGCAAAAGAGAAGTTGATGTACAGCAGGAGTCAAATGCTCATCTATTACCTAAGTTCAGACTTGTGTTGTTCAGTTTGCTGACAAACAAAACTAACCCCTGAGAAGATCAGCCAAGATCTTTCCCTTTTAGTCAACAAACTCCCTGACCTTCTCTTTTTTTCTTCCTCTTCCTTGTGACTGTTTTCCTGTATTACATTTTGACCATCTCTTCAAGGTTAAGTGATTGATCGTTTGTTCACTTTTAACTTCCTAAATATTCCTAATATTTGGTTTCTTGGAAGTTTTTTTTTGCTTGTTTGTTTCTGTGTTTTTTTTCTAGAAAAAATAATAGTAGTCTAAAATCTATTATTATTATTAAACTCCTCAAAAACATTAAGTTTAGTAGATCCTCACAATGAGAGACATTGTAATAAAGTTCTTCTTTGTATCAAAATGCATTTTCTTTCATTGTTAAGCAAATAATTTTAATGTTTAGTCTCCTCAAAAACACATCCGAATTAATTTTCTTGCAGTTCTTTTTTTTAACTATTTTTCTTATTTCCTCAAATGGTCATTCCTTGCTGCTTCCTATAGCCTAACAGGAGAAGCTTAGAGTCCACCAATTGCTCCTAAAATAATTAAAATGGAAATACTAATGTTCTTTGTCTACAATAGCTCTTCCAACCAAAATAATTTCCTCAAATTATAACAAAAATCTCTCTGAGATGTAAAACTATTCAGCAGGATGTATGTCTCTAAAGATAGAAGGAATTACTCTATGTTGTTATTATACATTATTCAAAATAGCACATGTTTTCAGTCATGTTGTCTTTGCATTTTGTTTTCATTTTATTGAACAGTAGTATCAAATCAGTATAAATTTGGTGCTTGATACAGCTATCTCTACCAGTGGGGACAGTTAAGATAGCATCAATCTCCAGATGTAAAAGTATAAAGCCTGAATTAAAATACTGTCCTGAAGCCTTCTTTTGGACTTTGGCTAATTAGTATTAATTAACTTTGTTGTCTTATGTATTGAACTGCCCAAGTGTGAAGAGAGTTAGCACTGAATGTAGTCCTTTAGTATGAACTAGCAAATTAAATGTAATTTTAAATTAATTAGCTTGTTTTCTTTTCCCATTACAGGTGCAACAACCGAACACAGTGTATAGTAGTTACTGGGTCAGATGTGTTTCCTGATCCTTGTCCTGGAACATACAAATATCTAGAAGTTCAGTATGAATGTGTTCCTTACAGTAAGTATAATCTTTTTATTCTTGCTCACTTCCTCTGGCCCTCACAATTGAAGCTGGAGTGCTGTTACATGGAAAAGAAGCATATGTTTATGGCCCATGGACCCATTATGCATGCAAAGCACTTGCAGACTAGGGCCTCCAATTAGCTTCACAAAGTGTGGAAAGAAGCCATGGTGTGATGCTGGCCAAGTGTCTGTCTGTGTTCTTAAGTGTTTGGCTTTTAAGGCTACTGTTTTTCCAGAAAACAAACTCAAATTAGCTATTCAATAGGCCAGATAGAAATTTGTACTTTTGCCCGCAACCAGTTGCTGACAAATTGGCTTGGCTCACAGACTTGTAAAGGAGGAATTGACTTCAATTTTAATCATGATCTACTTGAAAGGCTACCTGCTGCTGTGGTGACTTTGGGTGCACAGCAAAACCCAGCACTGACATTCAGAAGCAAGTGACCCAGTTGGGGGACATTGTAAAAGGATTTTGTGCTTCGTTATAAATGAACACAGATTCAGAGTGAATAATTCATTAATAAGGTACTCACACTGTGTTCTTTCAAAGCAAAGGGGAAAAGAGTGAGAAAGAAATGTCTGCTTTTAATTTAAAGACAAAATATCAGTTGTGCCTTGAATCAGCTATCAAAATACAGTTTTTCACTGAAAACAAACTAAATAATGAAATCATGATGAGATAGAAAAATGTGAAGTTATGGCTACTTCAACGGTTTTGTAAAATATTCTTTATAATGCCAAAGTTCATTAGCTTTAGACATCTTATTTCCTTGCAATAATTAATGCTTTTCTTTTATTGACATATATGCGTGTTCATGAAAGTTCTGCAGATTCAACACTTTTAACTGGTTTTGCTTTCTTGTAAGGTCATTCTTTGCAGTGAATTCTCTCTCGTCCTGTAACTCAACAGAGAAATAGCTGTGCTTGCAATGGAATTTGAGTAGTGCACTGATCATTCCCTTGAGTTAGGCGTGAATGTCTTGATCTGCAGTAATCCTTAACCAAAGTTGTATTTTCTGTTGGTACAGGAAGCAGGCCAAGTCTGAGATGCAAAAACACTGTGGTGACAGTATATATTGAAAAAGGAAGGAAATGAGTTCTGGCATAAGCAAGGCTATGTCAAAAGTGTCCATACTGTTTCCTGCAAAATTTAGAATGCTGAAACTGAAATACTGCTCTGTACTGCTTCACCACACTGAACCTTCACTGTTGTTAAAGGCCAAGCACAGATCATCTGTTTTTTCTTCATTTCTGCTGTGTCATTGTGAAATGGTTGCTTGCTGATTTTTTTCCCTGTACCATTTGTAGGTTTGGAAGCCTACTGCAAACACTGATCCCTAGTACCATTCCTCCTGTGTGTAGTATTGGTGGCTTGTTGTAACTGTTCTTCTCGTGCCACTTTTGAGGAGTGATGTCTTACCCCAATCTAACCAAAGTTTTGTTCCACAAAGACCACTTCTGCTTTAGCACTGTTTTCATTCCCAAATTCTCAGAAAGAGGGCAGTGCAGCTGATTCCAAAACCTGAGGTCAGTCAAGTGACAAGAAGTTACATTCCAGTTCCAGTAGGCTAGCTCATAGAGGAAAAAAATATAATGCAAATAATGTTCAAACATAATTTCTTATGCTGTTTTAGGAAGAGAAGTGTGGATATGTTCTACTGATTGGGTATTGCTATCTCCAGGAATCTTTTCTTTTCCAGTTTCAGAAGTATAGTGCCACTCCGCGGCCTACCCTGTACTCTAACTTGTAGTTACTTCAATTTTAAAGTGTTTATTTTTTGTTTACTGTCAATTGCATTGGCCTACCCTTTGAACTCTGCAATTCTGTGTCTATCATAATTCAGGATTCTGGATGCTTTCCTGTTTTTCAAAGTCTGTAAGTTTTGGAGTTTGTCAACTGCAGCATGTACAGTGATGACACTGCCCAATTCCAGAACTCTAAGAGGCTTTACCTGTCATTACCAGCAGTCATCAAAAAGATTGCCAGTTACTAAAATGAGTTTTGAAGATTGATTTCAAATCATATTGGGCTTCAGTAGCCAGTTTGATTGTTGGCTCACTCTCTTCCCTGTCCCACAAAGACTATCCTGATATTTTTCCAAGTTTCTTTTTTTGAAGCCTGGTAAACTCCAGATATCAAGTCTAAATTTTATTTCCTTACTTGTTCCAGAGCTTCTTATATAAATTTACAGAATGACTGAAATAATTAGATTTGCAAATAGCAGCTGTCTCAGTGTAGGAGACTTCTTAGGAAGGTAGGATAAGCTTTTGTGGGCCCAGGAAGGGAGGAGTTTAGTGATGACAGTTAGTGACTTCTAACCAAAGTTCATTTATTTAATGAATTTCATCTTCAGTTACTGCAAGACTGGAAAATTTGCAATACTCACTGTGGTAGCTTTCAGTCCATGAAAGATGAAAAACAGCAATCATAATGGTTTTTGTGGTAAAAGGTGAGAGTTCTTATGCACTGGAGTTGCTGTCACCCTTGTACAAAATGCAGTTTATGAGCTCCTCTGTGTCTTGCTGGCCTCCAGAGATACATAGCTGCTTTGCTTATTTGGAAGTACTTCATTTTGTAAATTTAATTAAGTTTGAAAGTACTTAATAAATGCTTCCTTTTTTGCATCTCAAAGTGCAAAAAACAAAAAAAAAAAAAACCAAGCAAAAAAACCCAACCAAACAACTTCTCAGAGACTCAGCTGGATCTCCAGCAAAAATTCCAGATAAATTTGATAGGCATTGCTTTGTTCTGAAATAATAAGAGTGTTATCGATTAAATTACAAAGAGATTGAGAGTACTATACTTGACATTTCTCTCACTTACGCAGCACGATGTATGTTGGCACTTTGACTAACGGAAGTCAGCCCTTTCATAAAGAAGAACATCAAAAGTGCCATTTTGTATATCTGTGCATTTTTATTTTAAGCCTATTTTGGACTCAGGAATTCAATAGAAAACATTTTAAAGTGTTTTATTCTCTCTCTGTGTGTATTGATTGGACTTTGCAGCATTTGTTTATTTCAATAAGCCCATCTGTCCCTGAAAAAAATGTCCAGCTTTACACCAGTGCATGCAGAGCAGACATGCCAGTAGTGATCTTAGTTATTCCTATCTTTTTCTCCCCTGTCTCCTATTACTAATTCTAAGCAGGTACAGTATCAATATTGCTCTTTGGCAAGAAATAAGCACATGCATAGAAGTTCACAAACAGAATCAGCTGAAAGTCATTAATACTAATGGTGAAACCCAAGAATTCACCTCAGAATACATCTTTTGTTTACTCAGATAAATCCAGAATTGCAAATTACAGAAAATCGAGTATTTTGCCTAAAGATGTATAACATCTTTACAAAGGTTAGGAAAACTACTGCTCATTTTGAAAATATTGACCCCCTCTGGTTCCCCTGTAAAGTTATGGAATTGTTTCCTGAAGAAACACTAGATCAGATCAGCCAATATCATTCTCAAAATAATCATATGTAATTTTATTAAATTAAACTGAAAATCCAAAACTTTATATGAAACATACAAAGGCATTCTTCAGGATAATACTGTAATATTGAAAATGTAATAGCTGTGCAAATAGTTTTGATACACTTCCCTGGTATCAGCAGCTACTGTTACACAGATTGGTACATCTGTCATTTTCCAGGTCATTTTATGAAGCCAAGGGAGCATACTTCAAAGGCCACAGAGTATATGAAATAGGTTTTATTGCAAATAATTATTGAAAAGCTATTTACTGGCTGGGCCTCAGCTATATATCTTTCTGTAACTCCCTTAAAACTTCCTGGGGGAAAAATTGCTATAGTAATATAACTTTGTTAATTGGTTTCGGTTTATGTCTTCCATGTATGGTGGCAGGATGGATGTTTGTTTGAAACGCAATATGGCTGTCCCTGCATACTAGCTTGCTGTTTCGGGCTTAATCGATGATGCTGGAGAACATCTGAATGAGCTAATTGTTAATTTTTTCTTCTCTTTTCCTCTTGCTTACTGTGCTTTTGCTTCTTTTTTTCTAGATGTCTTTGCTTATTCCTTCTAGTCTGATTTCACAGTTAGAGACTAAGAAGTGGCAAAAGTTCTCAAGATTAACATTCAGGAAAACAAATAAAATAAAGTCTAAGGAGAAACAAAGGGTTCAAGCTGCTTTCTTTACAAGAAAGAAAAGCAGGGAAATGTCCGGGGCAAAGATGGGGGAGGGTTAATGATGACATATGCAAACCTATATAATTAATAGACTCAATTTTGTATTTCTAATTATCAATTAATATAATATGTATATGTGCACTTGCACATATATGATAAATAAATATGTTGCTTAAAGACCACCTTGATTAGCATTACACTTTTAGAAGAAGAAAGGGTGTATATAGCATGTATTAGTAAAGTAATTCATTATTTATTCAGGTTCACTAAGTGAAACTACATGCCAACATATCTGTATTCCCTCCTTAATCTACTAAAATGATTGATCCATGTTCATTTGTGTAACCGTAGAATCTCTCTCCTGCTAGGTTATCCTGTTGTCTGTTTCTCTTTATCCAATATAGTGCAGTTCTTATTCTCCCTATATTTAGCGTCTGTTACTAATTTAATCTTTTAGACTAATAGTCAATTTATGTTAATCTTCTTTCTTTTTTCCTTGCACTTTTTTATTTTTCTTCCGATGCTTAAAATAGAAGTGGAGCAAAAAGGTAAATAACGTATACAGTCCAAACCCCAGCTCCTTGTTATGTGCCTTATGGATGTTAACCTCTTCCCTTCCCCTCCCCACAACACTCTTATATTATGATAATCAGCAGGATCTCATAAGTACACCTCATAAAGAAGTCGACTGTTTGCAATAAAGTGACTTGGCTGCTTAAAGTAGGTGGCGGGGTATAGTGTCTGAAGTACTTGGGCTGGAGGGAAGACTCCCTTGCTTTTTTCTCTCCCTTTCTCTTTGTCTTTCTTTCCCTCTCTTTCTCTCACCCTTGGGTAAATTCTTGTTAATCAAGTGTCATCTTGCCTGGCTTCCAGAACCCTCTCCATAGCATGCCATGGTTACAGGGTTTCCTGGTCTGTTTCATTCATTGCTTTGGTTGTGTTTTGTTTTCTCTGCTCCTAATTGCTTTCTCTATATACCTGATGATTTGTTTTGTTCCTTTATTTTTAATCGAGGCACCTCCTTTTTCAGCCTCACCACTTCTTAAAGTTCTAAACAAGTCGATGCGATTTTTTTTTGGACTGAAATGACCTAGCACACTGCTGCACACCAGTTAAAAGCTCTGGAGCGTTAATGTGTACTCACTTAAAAGTCTGAAACGAAAATGCAAGAGTAGCTCTACATTTTCAGCTGTCTGTGTATGCCATTGAGCCTTGGTCTGTACTAGTGAAAACAGTTCCCATCCACTTTCCATACTGGTACAGCAAGAACATGGTAACTTTAAGAAAAGTGGATGATAAAGGGTGATAATTGCATTAATTATAACATAAGGTATAATCTAGTGCAAATTAAATTGATTTTTTTTTCTTCCTGACACAGTCATTATGATTTACCTACCTTTTTGGTTTTTTCTTTCTTTTCTTTTTTTTTTTTTTTTAAATTTTTTTATTATGAGACAGTCTTAATTTGACATAATTCTTGTCTTACTTCTCTCTGTGACTGTTAGTTTTTGTTTGCCCGGGGACGTTGAAAGCAATTGTGGACTCACCGTATTTATATGAAGCTGAACAAAAAGCAGGTGCTTGGTGCAAAGATCCTCTCCAGGCTGCAGATAAAATATACTTCATGCCATGGACTCCGTACCGCACGGATACTTTGATAGAATATGCTTCCTTGGAGGACTTCCAGAACGGACGCCAGCAGACGACGTACAAACTCCCAAACCGAGTGGATGGTACCGGATTTGTAGTGTATGACGGCGCTGTCTTTTTTAACAAGGAGAGAACTCGGAACATAGTAAAATTTGACTTGAGGACTAGAATTAAGAGTGGAGAGGCCATAATCAATTATGCTAATTACCACGACACCTCTCCATACCGGTGGGGAGGAAAGACTGATATTGACTTGGCAGTTGATGAAAATGGCTTGTGGGTAATTTATGCTACAGAACAGAACAACGGGATGATAGTAATTAGCCAGCTGAACCCCTACACTCTGCGCTTCGAAGCCACCTGGGAAACGACCTACGACAAGCGCGCAGCATCCAATGCTTTCATGATATGTGGTGTCCTGTACGTGGTGCGGTCAGTGTATCAGGACAACGAGAGTGAGACGGGCAGGAACGCCATCGATTACATCTACAACACCAGGTTAAGCAGAGGCGAGCACGTGGACGTTCCTTTCCCCAACCAGTACCAGTACATCGCCGCAGTGGATTACAACCCCAGAGACAACCAGCTCTATGTGTGGAATAACAACTTCATTCTGCGATACTCCTTGGAGTTTGGCCCACCTGATCCTGCCCAAGGTAAGAATTTATTTTTTTTCCCCTCATTTTTGATCTCTTTGTGTTTCCATTCAGAGAAATAAGTTGCGATATTTTTTGGTCTTAGATTTAGCTCATGGCAGATAGGCGAGGAAGGGATTTTTGCCTGCACTATGATGAGTTGAGCAGCATTACAGCAGTGCAAGACAAATCTGCAGAATCTGTGAAGTGAAATATAATTACTTTATTTGGTTTACAGGCTTATGCTTTTCTTTTTATATTTTTTATCTTTTTTTTATCTTATTCTTAAATACAAATGCATAGCTTTGCTGCGTTTGAGAATGAGTTGGGGAATTATTTACCTTATACCATCAGTCAGTTTGACTCCGATAGCTAAACTGAGCTGGAGTTGCTTCATGCTGAGCCAGAAGCATGTTCCCATCCGCTCAGTGTTACCTGCCTTCTGAATTGATTACAGCATACACGCAGACCTTTTAACTTCTTGGCGCCAGCAGTGCAGAGCAGTGTGTGCTGGGAGGTCCCAGAGGAGACGTATGGGGTTAATGTGCAATACCAAGCATAAGTATTTTTCCGCAGCCTTATTTTCACAGTTTCTAATGTCAGGTTAGACGAGATTGTCTGACATCTTTTTAGTGGATTTCTCAGTAAGCCCCTTACAATTTCATTCCAGCTCGCTAGAAGTTAGTGCTACTTCCTAAAAGGAAAGATACTAACTGTCAAAAGGGAAAAGAAAAATTGAGGTCTTTATGTGTCAGAAATCCCTAAAAATGACATGAACAGGCACAGCCACATATTAACATCTACAGAAGAGAGTAAATACCAGGAGAAATGCTCTGTGGCAGAAGATGTATGCAGCAAAAGCTGCTTTAGCAATGAGGGTAATACTTCACTTCTCTCATCTAACTGCTATGCATGTTTAGCAGCTGTTTTTTTCTACTTCTAGAAAGTAGTAATAATGACTGCTCCACATGAAAAGTAGCTGTCCTGCTTCAGTGAAGCTGATTCATGCACAGCAGTGCAGGCTGTAATATGCACACAATTATAGCAACACACATACAGCTTTTCCAGGTACAAAGCCGCATAGGAGGCTGCAGAACAGGGTGGTGTAGAACCAACATGTTAGTGATCTCCAAAGCCATGGGTGATCCAGTCTCCTGTAGAGCCCCCTGGCAATACCTGGCCAGGCTCAGGCAGGTTCCAGGTGTTTGGGGAACTGGCCAGCTTTGCTCTTGGTACATCGAGCAAGTCTATTCCTCAAGGAGGCTTTGGGGCTGCTCTTAGCAGAGGCATAAACCACCTATGTAATTAAAAAAAAAAATAAAAAAAAATTAAAGCTTTCATTTTCATACATTCTTATGCATGCCACTTCTCATGCAGTTCAACTGAGACAGAGATGCATTTTAAATACTCCAAAGCTTTAAGAGTAAGAGGAGAAAATGGAGGTGCAGGCTCTAAGTAGCTTTTGCAGTTCAGGCAGCTGTTGTGAATGTGAAAACAGCTAATCTCTGTCATTGCGTAGAAGGAAAGGTGTAAAGGAAAAGCAGGGGCAGAAAAGGTTTTGTGGAATCCTTCCTTCACTTTAATAAACCTCGAAAGGTCTCCAGTAATACATTTCATAATGTTTTTATTACGAGAGAGTCTTCAAGATCTTAAATTATAGTGTATGTGCTGTCCACATCTGCTATCAAAACTGGATTTGGACATCCACCATCATCCTTTTCTCTTCCTGGGTTCCTTGCTGGCATGCAAGGCAGGAGCAGAAATAGTTTATTCCAACCAGACCTAGGCAAGAATGGGTCCAGGGCACGCTGCAGGGTGCTTGCCTCTGAGCTATTTGCCCATTCACCCATGAAGACAGAAAAGGAATATGTGAGTAAGTTATGAGTTTGGGTTTTAAATGCATTAGGACGTCAGTAAATATCTTTTGATTCTGGTCTTTTTTAAATATAGAAACCAAATGAAGACACTAATTTTATTTAAGCATGTGATGCATATATTCACACATAGTGTTTTTCCTTAGATAAAGCCAATACCCAATATTTTAATTTTGTATGGGTACGTACATTGCAGATCTAAGAATATGTTTCAGGTCATTTCCTCTTTTGCCTAAGCCAATTGCCTGTAGTTAGAAACTACTAAATGGAAGGAAAAATTATCTAACATAATTGTCCTTGAGATGTACTGCTATAAAAGCAAGGAGAAATTCTTTACAGAATCTACTTCTATATTTATTTCTATTATATTTCCACTTCCTCTTTGTTTCAACAAAAATTCTCTATAAATTGCAGCTCAGTCCTTTGTTATATAAAGGACCTGTATGTGTAATACACATTTGGATTTTTTATCTCATACGAAATTTTTCATCTCATATGGAATTAGATCAGCTTTTAAGTACGCTTGATGAAGGGCATTTTCATGCTTCTTTTATTCTAATTTGGTTTGGGGTTTTTGTGATCAACTCAGATTTCTTAATCATCTACTCAACAACATAGGAGTTACGATAACATTCTGTAAGTCACCTAACACAAGAACTTTCTTTTAGTGTCCTTTGCAACAGTACTTTAATATCAAGTATTTAATGGTGTCACAAGGTCAGCGTCTCAAAATTGGAAGTCATGGCCCTTTCTTTTTCAATGGTTAACTTGGGACCATCGTGGAAAACTCAGTAATCTGTGCTCCCTCCATTGCCAAGTGAGAAATAATGATAGATAAGACTCACACTGATTTTTATCTTTTTCCCCTCTATATCTGTCACCCCAGGACACTTGGCTATCAGTTTTTGTCTACACCACAATGTCCAGCTACCAAGTGCTTCAAAAACACCAGTCTTTTTTCCTACATGAAAGATGAATTTGTCATACTTGAGTAGCACTTTCCTTTCAAATTTGCTCCCAGGGCCAAAGCCTGGGCTCATCCATGTCCTGAAACTCCTCATTTTGTCTTCTCTGTTGTCTCCTACATTTTTAAATCTCCCTGTTGAATCCTCTGAAATACCACTGTAATTAACCTAATGTTGACCTTGATCTTGCTGCAAACCTACACCATTTTCTCTTCTTGCAATTTGCCCTGTATCCTTATTTTCTTAGTCTTCAGGAGAAACTCTTCAGATTTCTAAAACTGTGGATGCTGGAGACAGACTACTGCTTTAGTAGTGAGATAGTGGGGTCTGCTGCCCTTAGAACTCCTCCCTTAACCTCATTCTTTTTATGTTATTTTTCTTCTTGCTTCTCTCGGAAATTGTAGTACACAGATGTAATAGAATGACGGAAAGATCATTCAGTCCAACCATAAAGCTCACCGTGCCGATTCCACCACTGAGCCATGGCCCTGAGCTCCACGTCTGCACACCTGATGCTGAGCAAATGCCCCAACTTGCATTTGCAAGGGGTCCTCCTGTTTCTGCAGTGCTTGTGTCTGCCAAGACGGTGCATTTGCAAGGTGTCTGCCAAGACAGTGCTACGTGTAAAACATTCAGCCTGCAGCTGGTGTGTCTCTGGCATAGATGTAGAGATGGTTTTCAGAGCTACAGCTGTCAAGTACAGCTCAGATGCTGCAGAACAGCATGTTTTCTAAGATTAAGTGTAAAAAGCATTTTTAAATCTAAACCCCTAATTTAAAAATGAAATAAAATACATCAGGCCTTGCAAACAGCCACTGAAAAATTTGAGACAAACCAGTTTTTATATCGTTGGTAAATTTAGTGAGTATATCCAATTACATTCTTTCTACAGGAGGTACCAAGGGTCCAAATGAATCCTTGCTGAAACAGGAATTTTTAAAGGAATTTTAAGTTAAAAGACCAGGAAGAATGAGACAATTTTCCCTCTAAAAAGTGAATATGAGCATTACATTGTAAGGTTTCCTTGGTAACAAAAAGAAGATAAATCCTTTTGTTCTCTGTTAGTGCATTACGGAGAGGTTTCATCTACACTCATCCCAATTTGTGCTAACTGTTCAAACTGGAGTTGGCTCCCCTTTTGTGCCATGATACCCATCATTAAGTATTATTGGATCACTGCAGGAAGAGATGGATGTTGCGAGTGTGGACACAACAGAAATTCAGAGAGTAGCATCACCAAGGGCTTGAAGTAATAGGAAACTAGTGCAATACCAAGAATCTACAAGAAAGTCATGCAACAAATTAAGTAAATTAGGTCTGTACTAGTGTATCAAATCTGATAAACTACAGATGAATGAAAGAGTGGTCGTACAAGTAAAAACAATATAATGGGGACCAGATAGCATATTTCTTAACCACAGGTATTTTGCTATTTTTTTTGTCACATGTTACCATTTTCAAGGCATAAATTTACAAATGGCTTTGTAAACAGTTCACTTTCAATTGAATGGGATTTGGCAGGGTTAACAGAATACTGGCTAACATAATAGCTGCAGTCACCTGTAGGTAATTAGGTGACTCTTAGTACCTTCTCTACTATTCACCGAAGCACAAAAACAGGTACAGAGCAGTAATGAGCAGAAGGCAGGAAAACTGTGATTTTCACAGGTTTCTGATCTCTGCTGCTATACACAGCAGCTCCATTTATGACACTTTTTGAGAATAAAGGTGGGCACATCGATTGTCATGTGTCCAAATAAATTGAAATACCTGACCCATAAGAATATACATTTAACTGATAAATCCATGCAGCTGATTTCTCAAATGACCTGGATGCCAGAGAGGAGAATGAAACCATTTTCAGAAGTGGCACATGATTTGGGCATTACAATTAATACAATTGTAAATCTAAGGTTACAGTTATAATTTGGGTGGGGATATTTTTCATTTAGCTTGATTTATTTATTTTTTTTTCCAACTTATTTTATGCCTGCCTAGAATAGAAACCTGTTGGCAAGGAATACTAGATAGCTTATGTGCCTTCTCTAAATCTGCTCTTCGCTGTTAGTTGGGGAAAGAAAGTTACTATTCTCCTGCTGTCCTACAGCAATTGTGTTAAGTTTTTTATAGACATCACACTGCTAAACAGGTGTTAAGTTTTACTCCAGTGGTGTCTTCATTTTTAGTAACAGATAGGATACCTAACTGTTTAAATCAGCTGTTAGGAACTGCATGAAACAAATGTAAATTAATTACACCTCCATTTGATTCTTTGGATTTACTTCTTATTGCTCTTTTCTCTTATTTTCTTAATTTTAATGACTGCCTTCATCTGATAACAACAAGAACCTATTCTTAATTTAAAAAAAGCAGGCAGAAGAGGTTTTAATTTTCTCCTTAGCATATCAAGCATAGTCAAAAAGTCAAAATAGAATCTCACATTGTAAAAGTGGCTTTTTTGGAGTTGGACAAAAACTACATATCTTCACCCCCTCTGCTTAGAACAATAGGTTAATCACCTTGACATGGAGTTTGTTCTTCTTCTCAGTTGCAGCCTATTAATCATCACTGCCATTATCTGGTATTGGCAAAGTGCTCTGCAAGGCAGAGCCTGCAGATGCCACCGCCCTCAGCTCTCAGTGACACATCAGGTGGTGGCAGCTGTCATGTGTCTTCTTGCAGCTCAGGAGAATGGCCGAGCAGATTAAGTTCCCGCAGGTCATTAAAGACAAAATGACCTGCCTTCTGAAAGCTAGATATATTCCTTGAAGTGATGTGTTTCTTATTTTTCAACCACCTTCTTTCCCAGACTTCCAGCACTGTCTGAAGTTTCCTGGTGCACTCTTAAATATGCTGACTTCTTTTTTTTAAAATTTGATTAAAGAGAAAACCTCTTAGAAGTTATCTGCAGGTTTTTTCAGGTTTTTTTTTTTTCGAGAGAGGTGCTTTAAAGTCTTTCTCTTACAATGTGAGATTACTAATATGTTTCTAAGTATGTTGTACTACCATGCTATGCAGGTCATTTTTCAATCATGGGTGATAGGCTTCAAAATTGATTTTAATGGATAGCATAAAAATTGTACTAACTAAAGTTGTGTAATGACAGCAGAATTATTTTAGCTCAGGGTGCAACACCAGATATTTTCTGAAAATTGTTACCTCACCACTAAGCTTCAAAGTGTTTTATGAATTCTGACTCTGATATTTTGTTCCACATACAAAACTGTCCTAAACATTACAGGGTTGGAGTAGTAATTGCAATAATGCTAATACAGATTTTGATGTTAAAGTATGTATTAATTAGCAGAGTGTATTAGGGGATGGATTGTAATAATTGGCTGTCCCCTGAATCACTCTCCGTCCCCAGGATCTCCCTGTTCCTGAGGACCTGATTCAGCAGGCCTTGCCTGACGCTTGTGCAAGTGATTGCAAATGCTTTTGACAAATGTTAATTGGAGAAGCACTAGAAGGCTGGATGCATTGTAATCAAAAGCAAATTAGAGCAGTTTCACAAGATGTCAGGCAAGCACTTGCAGAACAGATCTGAAGGTTTCAGCAGTAGCTGGGTACACCACAAGTTCAGCCCAATTACAGAGGCTGTGTTCAAGCAGCCAAGAATGAGACTGAAGAGAAGACAGGCTCTGCAGAAGTCTGTGAGCAGGAGAGGGATGATAGGCATGTCTTTGTCTTTAGTCTTGAAAAACAGATCATAATGCTCAAAACTTCATTCTAAATTCATGTGAAAATAAAAAATAAATTAATATTTTAAATCTCCAATATAAGTGAAACATAATTGAAAAAGGGTTTTTGAGAAAATTGTTATTTGCCAAACTGCTGAAGTTTAGTATTATGCAAAACACCAACTTACAAAACAACTGCTGAAAAAAGTGAGACTGCTCTTCTTTTGGTTTTATGTTATTTATGACTTAATTTAGAGAAGCTGCATTGTCCAGTAAGTCGGAGTTCAAGGGCCTAGCAGAACAAGAAAAAAAAAAAGAGAAAGAAGAAAGGCAAAAATATTTTTCATGAGCTTATTTGCACTCAGCACAAGCATCTGTACTTTTTTGTGCCTGTACAGCATTTTGAACACTGATGGATATTTGGAAATAGTGATAACCATTGCACTTGCTTTGCTCACTTGCATTGCTTCTCAGTATACATGTGAAGGTGTTGCACAGCCATTCCAGACTCCACTAGCATTAACTTACCTTATGTCTCCAAAGCCTGAAAGCCCTGGCATGGCTTGGGCTGTACCTCAGCACTTCCAGCCACAAGTTCCTGCTGGGGGTCAGTGGCAGGAGCAGCTGCACATCCTGAGCAGGAGGGATTTGGCCTAAGCCTGTCCTAGTGTTTCATAAAAGATGAAAACTTGCTCCTTGACACTGGCTTGTATGAATTGTGTCTTCATACCTGCTTTATCAAAAAAGAATGTTAAGGCCCCAAATGTTCAAAGAGGAGAACGCCTGTACCTGCTGGGTTCTGCCTCTGTTTGGAGCTAATGGGGCATGCAGCTCTCTCAAGCAGAATGACTGCTGGGTAGGAAGATGTTATCATAATTATTGCCCTGGAAGGTGTGTACTGGGTGACTTGAAGTTTTGGGGTCTGTTTTTCAAAAACGGTCTCGTTAGTTACAGCCCGCTGCCTTTGTTGTTAAAGCTGGACTACATTGTTCACGGCACACTGATTCAAATGATTCTATCTATTGAGTTGTTCCTGCTGCAAATGTGATTAAGTAATCTTTAATTGCTTTGAGTGTGTTTGTTATGTACTGATAACTCACTAGTATGCTTTTCAGCTTTTAGAAATGTAACTATCAATTTTTATTTCAGAAGGGATTATTTCAGAATGTGCTGAAACGTCATAACAGTATGAGCTGGGAGTAAAAAGAAAAAAAAACAAACTCAAAATAAAGTCAAAGTTATATCTTAAGCACCCAGAATAGCAATAAGTGTAATATTAAGATAAAGGAAAGGAGACACCAGAGAATCCTTGAAAGCTACATAAATAACTTTTAAATAACTTTTTTTATATATAATTCTGAAGTAATTTACTTTATTATTACTCTGATTTTTCCCTGTTCAGTGCCTACCACAGCAGTGACGATAACTTCTTCAGCAGAGCTTTACAAAACCACAGTGTCAACCACTAGCACTACGTCACAGAGAGGTCCCGTAAGCACAACATCGGCTGGAGGAACAAAGGAAGGAAGCAGAGGACCCAAACCACCACCACCCATTTCCACAACCAGAATTCCTCCCGTGACAAGTTTCTTCCCTTTGCCAGAGAGATTCTGTGAACCAACTGAGGCCAGGGGGATTAGCTGGCCTCAAACACAAAGAGGAATGATGGTTGAACGCCCTTGCCCCAAAGGAACACGAGGTATTGCCTTTAAAAATATATCCTGATTTCAAGCAGACATTTCAAATGCAATGTGCAGCTCTCTCACGATGAATATCTTTTTAATCTCAGGCTGTCTATCACATGATTTTTTGTTACCCAGAGAGTGAAGTATCTACAGGCAATGGTCAAGTTATAATCTGCAAACATCATTTGAGCATAGCCACAGAATTACCTTGCGCTTGCACTTTTGTGAATCCAGGTCAAATTTTGGGGCCTTGCTTGAGGACTGCTGTGAAATATGCTTACAGCTGCCTTTTTCATTATGAACTCACCTCTGGATGAGCTCCAGGAAAAATCAAGGGCTTTTTGTTTGTTTGCAGAAAACGTCTGGTACTTTTCACTGACTTTTTTTATTGCTCTTTGTAATCTACATTATTTCCTTACGTTTTTGTCAATTATTGTCAAGTACTACCATTAGCAGCATTCAGAATTGAATGTTGTTTAGGAGCACAGTGAAGCCAATTTCCTGAATGCATGCAGAAAAATGGTCTCCATTTCACTGTAGCTTTCTACATCTGTTGTAGGAACTGCTTCGTATCTCTGCGTGGTCTTAACAGGAATGTGGAACCCCAAAGGCCCTGATCTTAGCAACTGTACCTCACACTGGGTAAATCAGCTGGCTCAGAAGGTTGGTTGAAACCTTTTAATCTAGTGTACACTGGTGATTAAGGATTTTAACTCTGAGCATTAATATTTCAGTTTGTTGAAGTTGTCTTTATTACTCTGTGTTCATTAAAAGTAGGAGTTGTGTGTACTCCATGTGCAAAGCACTGGCCAACAGTTAGGCTTTTATGTGTGTATTAGTATGCCCTCTCTAAAATTCTTGTATTGAATTTGTGATTACATGTTCTCATCACTATTTAAAACAAAGTAGCTTTGTTTGTTTTCAAAAACCAAAAGTAATATTTGCTTAAAAAATCAAATACTATACAACACACAGCAAAACCTGTGGTATACAGCATGGGTTTTTTGTTCAGTAAAAATTACACTGTTATAAATAGATTTTTGCCTGAGTGCATTGATAACAGTATGATTAGACCACAGAACCACTTTCTGTGTTTTCCTTCCCTACTGAGATTTACAAAGTTTATGAAAACTGGATAATTTGTTATCAGTACAAGGCTACTTGACTTTCAAATGCCTCAAGCACTGGTATGAACAAACAGATTTCTTACTGTCTGATAATGGCAGTAAAATAAAAGTGAGGATGAATAGAAGATCGAGCCCAAAAGTCCCACTCAGATTTCTGGTTTTGATGGCTGTTAAGAACTGCTTTTGTGTGTCACGGATCTAAGAACCTTTAATCTTCTGAGATAAAGAGAACGTTATTGGTCTCAATTAGTTACAGATTTCAATGCGTGTGCAAATGGTTATTTCACCACAACAAAGGTACACAGGGAATTGGAATTAGGAGCCGCAAGCAGAACAAGGGACCCTGCTGAGATAATATAAACTGTCATTTCAGATCAGAAGTGGAGAAAATGCTGCTAGTCTGGCCAATGAACTGGCTAAACACACCAAAGGACCGGTCTTTGCTGGCGATGTTAGCTCATCAGTGAGGCTGATGGAACAGCTCGTGGACATTTTGGATGCTCAGCTTCAGGAACTACGGCCCAGTGAAAAAGACTCCGCTGGAAGGAGTTATAACAAGGTACACACCTCCCACCACCTCCTCCTGCTGGGATAACAATTGCTCTTGGGTTTGCTGGTTTTTTCCTTTCAGAAATATTAATCTATACTTTGTTCCTGCATGTGTGTCGTTCTGGAATAAGCATATGAGAGAAAACAGCAGTAAATACACAGTGGAAAGTTGTAATTACCTTCTTTAGGGAATAAGATATAATTCACAATAGCTGACTGGTCCTAAAATACATAGCTGTGTCCCATTTTAAAATCTGGAATGCATTATAACTAGTGTGAGGGAAATGAGTATTAGCTCTCAGAAATTCTGTAACAAATCAGCATGTTTATCCAGTGATCCTTTTAACCCTGAACATGTAATAAAATCAGTGGAATTCTGCATAGGTGCAGGGTTTTATTTTAATCCAACTTCCTGCAGAATAATAGCACTTTCTTAGACTTCTAAAGACACCAACATGACTTATAATTGATCTTTATAAAAATGCCTCACTACACATATCTAAGACATGAATTAATGTTTTCTCTGGAAACATGTTCCAAGAAACATTGCAGAGAAAATGTGTCTTTGTGGTTTAAATACAAATTACAGTGTTATTACCTTTCCTCTTTTTCTCAGAGGAAATGCTGTATTTCTCAGCCTCTTCCTTGTGTAAGCCTAGTCAGCAAGCCACAAATGAAATATTTTTTCATCCTTCTTTAGAGAGATCCGTGCACTTTTCTGTTATTTTGGCAATAGTTTTATTTACAGTCCCTAGATGCCCTTAAAGTACTTTTCCCAGACACAGATCAAGTGCCCACACATGCATTTTTTCCTTTGACCTTTTCAGACAAATCCCACAATTTGGGCAAAAGATATCTAGACACCTGAGTAAAGGTTGCTGTGCTGCTCTTGGCTGGGGTAGAGTTAATTTTCCTCACAGTGGCTAGTATGGGGCTACGTTTTGGATTTGTGCTGAAATCGATCTTTCTTTGATAATATAAAGATGTTTTTGTTAATGCTGAGCAGCACTTCCACAGCATTTTCTTCTTCTTTTCGTACTGCCACACTGACAAGGAATTTGGGAGTGCGTGGGAATTTGGGAGGGGACACAGCTGGGACCTCTGAGCCCAACTGACCAAAGGGGTATTCCAGACCATGTGACATCATATTCAGCATATAAAGCTGGTGGGAATTAGGAAGAAGTGGGGGATTTTGAAGTTACGGTGTTCTCCTCCCAGGCAACCATTACATGTGATGGAGCTTGGCTTTTCTGGGAATGGCTGAACACCTGCCTACCCATGGGAAGCAGTGAATTAATTCCCTGGTTTATTTTATTTTCATGCACAGCTTTTGTTTTACCCACTGAACTGTGTTTATCTCAACTCATGGATTTTCTCAGTTTTACCCTTGTGATTCTTTCCCCAGTCCTGCTGGTGAGCAAATGAGCAAGCAGCTGTGTGGTACTTGGTTGCCAGCTGGGCATAAACCACAGTTGGGCAAAAACATTTCCTGTGTGATGTTCTTTCATAGTCATCAAGGACAGAAGCTAGATTAATGTCCAGGCTATCATTCAAAATCAGGATTTGAAACACCAGAGTATTTTTTTTTCTCTTTCTGAAGTTTTCCAGAATCTTTCTAACTTCTGATTTTCTTTTTCCTTATTAAAAAGCTCCAAAAACGAGAGAAGACGTGCAGGGCTTACCTTAAGGTATATCTCCTGTGCTGTCACCCTGCTTTCTCCCTGCTTCAGCAACCTGCCACGCTTTATCATCTTGCTGCATGATCCTATGTATTTCAGTCTTTGATAAATGTGTATTGTGCCCCATATCAACTTTACAAATGTTGGCTTTGCACAGGTATAACACTAAGAAAAAAACAAAAAAGATCAAAGTTCATACTTCTTGTACCTTAACTTGTTCAAAACTAAAAGAGCAGAAGGGGTAATTATCTGAATTGGAAGTAGCATGTCTCTTAGAATAAAATTTTGGGTAGAGGGAAAAAGCTTGCAACTCAAAGAAATTAGTTCATCTTGGTAGAATTTTATATCAAAGACTGTTTAGAGTTAATTTGCTTGCAAGAAAAATGTATGTTATATAGCTTGCTTTGTGTCTAGTCTTATGCCTGGTAAAATCACTCTTTCTTACAGTTCTAAGAATTGTTACAATTCAGTGACTTGAGGATACAATGCAAAGACAAACATTTCTCTAACTTCACTAGTCAAATGTCTGCCACATGTCCCATTAACCAGGCTATATAGGAGGCATGTAACACATTGCTACCTGATTTCCAGTTCCTTTCATCAGCTGTAGAATGGTTGCCTGTTGTGGCCAGCTCCTTTTCTGCAGTACAATGCCAGTAATGCCACCTCGCTCCTATGAAAAGGAGAAAAAAGTCCTAGAACAGACGTGTCTGGCTCTGAAAGATTTTCTTGTGCATTTTTTCAAAACTTCTTTTAAAATACTGATTTTTTTAACTTATACCCTCTGAGATGAAATGTAAGAATTATTTTTGGAAAGAATTTCGAAATACTTTACAGCGTAATAAAAAAATTCAGACTCTTACGGAAAAGAGATTTCTCTATACAGGGCACTTCTGTCTTTTATCCTAAAGCCCTGGAAGTGGATGGGAGATATCCAGTTATACAGAAATTTGACAAAAAAGACAAAGATCTGGAGAGAAAGTCACTTCTCAAGTAATAATAGCTGTAATAGGTTTTTATTAGAAAATATTTTTTAATAGGAAAGGGTAATCCAGCAGATGTGGTTTGGGTAGTGTGGCTTTTTCTATTTCCTTTTCATTAGTAAACAGGATGGTGAGAGCAGTAATGGGGCTGCTCCGACAGCTGTGCCACAGGGACTGTGGGGTCTTTCCCACCCATTTGCCTTTGTCTGAGGGGAGGAGCCCTTCAGAAATATTACTGGGCAGGTGCTGATTTTCCAGAAGGAGAATGCAGTTAGGTTATCCCATAATAAACGAAAAGCGTATCATATCAATGAATGCCTACCGTCACTGCTATATGGCGATACATGAGAAACCAGAGCAGAACCTTAATTTCCAACTGGTGTCATTTTCTGAATGTCTCAAATGGGCTTCTCTGCTTAGATAAGACTAATAAACCTCTTGAAATTACAAATCAAAAGCTGACTTACACTATGCAAATGAAGCAAGTTCCCACTTTGTGACAGAGAATTCATTTGTACCTCAGATTAGAGGCTCCGATCTGTATTTCTTAGTGACTAATGAATCTGGCCTCTGCAGACCAATTTCTGTTCCACTCTAGTTCATGGCTGCAGCGTTTTGACTATTCTGTCTCCCATTAGAGAAAGAAAAAAGGCTTTAATGCCGCTTCGAAGTATCTTCCACCTGCCAGGAAGGTCGTGGTGGCTCACAATGCAGACAGAAAGAGGATATTAAAATGGATTAGGCTAATTAATCCTGCTCTGACAATAGCCTTGACCAAGTTTTCCCATTCATTTGTTTGCACAATATAGTACTCCAGACTGACATCTTTCTGTTTGTATAATGTGTTCTGTTTCCATTTCCAATGCTTTTAAATTGATCAAACAAATTATATATATGCTTAATGACACATTAGGAATAGGTAAATGGGACAGAGTAAACAGGGTGTTAGAGCAGTGCCTGGTGTACTCGGTGCACAGCAGCGTTATGCATTAATGTAAAAGCCTGCCTTCAATTGATTACCTGATTACTCTGATTGGATTATTTTGTAAAGTAATGTAATCATGTCACTGAATTATTCTTCTTCTTTATTTATTATTACCTTATATGCAGCTCAGTGAACCTTAAAGCATGATGATAGAGTTTTTACAAGTAAGACTTTTTAAAATAGCAGCTTTTATTCAGCTTTACCGTTTTGCCATCACTGATAACAGGAATGGTCAGTGGACATCTTGTTTGCTCTATTGATTTCCTTTTCTAACTGACCTTTGTGCAGGAATGGGAGTTTGTAATCCTTCTAAGTATCTATGAACAGGTACAGGAACAGGAGGGGGAGTGAGAGTGGCCAGAGCTAATTTATATCCACTGAGTCAGCTTCATTTCATGCCTCCTGTAATAAAGAAGGTCTATTTGTCATAGACAAGTAGTTTATAGTGCTATGCTTGGACTAGTGGGGCTCACTTTCCAGAGGAGTAGTACTGTCATTTTAGCCTAAACTGTGGAGTGCTAATTTTGGCGTTAGTATTTTTAGATAGAAGTTATATATTTTGACATTAAGATGAAAGCTTCGGGCAAGACTTCTGGCATTTGTTTTTACATTTTGCAGCACATTAATAATACCATGCTTTTAGCTGATACAAAACAAGTCAAATTTGCATGTTTACTGCTTAGAGACCACACAGAGCTAGTGGCTAGCTGCGCTTCTATTCATGCTAATCCAACAAGCGGATGGAAAATATTTTAATGTTGAAAATAGTGTTCTTGTGCCATTAAATCACAATAAATCATTCTGACAGTTAAGTATTATAATTGTCGTCGTATAAGACTGGGAATTTTCCCCAGCTGCCTAGGGCTTCAGACCTAATGATAGTTTTCTAATGAATGCAGGCAGTTGTGGATACAGTGGACAACTTGCTCAGGCCTGAAGCTCTGGAGTCCTGGAAGGACATGAATTCTTCAGAACAAGCCCACGCAGCCACAATGTTACTTGATACATTAGAAGAAGGGGCTTTTGTCTTGGCTGATAATCTTGTAGAACCAAGTAGAGTCTCAATGCCCACAGAAAATATTGGTAAGTAAAGTTCTTTTCAAGCATAAGTTAAAGTGCTGTGTATTGCTTTACACAAAAGGAGGAGAAGGTGCTCCAGACAGTGAAATACTTTCTGAAGGTTGAGCTGTGCAATGTTTGATGGAAAGGTGACTGTTCCAAAGCAGGGAAAACACACTTTTCTTGTTTGGCTCTTTGAAATTAGCCTTCTTCTTTAGTGTCATTAGTACATTATAAAATGGAAAGTAGTTGATGTTACATAGTTGATTTATCACTGAAAAATCATTAGCAGAACATGTGGATATGAAGAGTGCTTAAAAGGCAGAGTATGGATTTTTTTGAGGTAACTGCTTTCTGTAGAGCTGCAGAAAATACTTTCCTGTTAAATATAAACTGTTCCTAATGAATTTAAATTACTTTTTTTGCAATATACTGTGCCAGTTAAATATTTTAGGCACTCAGAATAGGCCAAATGTTTATATTAAACATGACTACCTTCAGGTAAAAATGTGTTCAGTGAACTACATCTCCCATAATGCAGAATGGCTATGCTCCAGAGACTGCAAAATAGCTGGAGATAGTTGGAGCATAATTTAGAATTTAAGTGGTGACAGAGAAATGAAGGGGTTTGGTATTAGAGATGTGCAAATATTGTTGCGCAGGATGTGTTAAAGCAAAAATCATTGCTATGCATGAAATTAAAATTCCTTATTACAGAGATTAATGTAGTCTCAGTGAGGCACAAGGAAACTAAAAGTCTGCTAATATGCAGAGTACCAAGACAGAGACTTGGAATAGACTGCAGAAATGAGACTTTTCAGTGTCTGCCTATTTGTAGCTGTAGAAGATGATTCGACCTAGTTTTTAATTGAGTAGGAAGATACTGGGAAAGGATAAGGAAAAGTCTCACAGTCTGTTATCAAAGAAACTGCACTAGTTTTTAAGGATTGTGTGTAGAATCACAGATCTGCCTTTGGATGTATACAAGCAGTTCCATGGAGATGAGTAGACACTGAGTATTACTTCTTGTGATAAGCTGTCTTCATGTCACAATAATACTTTTCTGATGTCATGCAAGAATGAATTCCTAGTGCCCATATGTATGTATGGATTGGAGAAAGAGAAGTGATTTCCTAATTTCATACCTTTTGTCAGTCTGTAGTTCAGAGCTGTAGCTAGACTGGTTTAATAGAGCACAGATTTTGTCAATCAATTGTCCACTCTCAGCTGTATCATTTTATCTGTCCAAGGAAACCCAGCATTCGGTGGTAATCCCATGAAAGTTTCTTGACATACAGTGTGTTACAAAAGTTATACTTAAGTATGGCTGAGTGGCATCTGATTTTTCAATTTAAATGTTTATTAGCAGAACTAATAAAATGGTTTGCTATAATTATACAGAATTAGATGCAGAAAACAAAATGGAAATAATTTTTAGCTACGTATACTGGTTTAGCTTAATACATGGCATGAACATACTTTGGTATTCTTTGCTGACTGTTAAAAAAAATCTTTACATCTAAATCAATACTTAAAGTTCTAAATTTGTCAGCAGAGGATACTGCATAGACATTAAGATCTTCAAAACTAACATTTTTTTGCAACATGTGTGTTAAGTGGATGTTTTGTGGGCACAAATTTGAACAAGGTTTGATGGCATGTTATCACTACTGAAGTGCTGTCATTTTAGTAGCATGCATTAGATTTAGTTAAAGAAGCTGAGTCTGGGTGATTGAAGCATGCAGTACAAATCTGCCTTACAGACAGCCATGTGAGAAAACCAAATAAAGACTTGGGGGGGAAAAATTGTCGTCTGGCATATTGTAATATGGCCAAGAGACTTTCTTTGTATTCTCCTTTTTTAACACTTTTTTTTTTTTCCCTCCCCTCTGCTTAGTTTTGGATGTTGCAGTGCTTTCTACTGAGGGCCAGGTGCAAGATTTGCGATTTCCTCAGGCTGGAAAAGGAGGCAACTGGATTCAGCTCTCTGCACGAACCATGAAACAGAACAGTAGGAACGGTGAGTCTTGGGCAGGAACAGTGGAACTCCATGAACTTCTATAAAACCTACCTTTCCTAGTTAAACATCAAAACAAAACACCACAAAGCTGCTCCGTGGCTTTTCCTTGATGATCATGGGAACCTGGTCATTGCTTTTCAAATCCATGGCCTGAAAATACCTCTCAGTTTACTGATGCTTAATTGTCACTAGAGTACAGGTCGCTGTCTTTCTGTAGACCTCTGTGGCATAACGATGGGCTTTTTTTTTTCTTTTGTAGGGTTAGCCAAACTGGTTTTCATTATTTACAAAAGTTTGGGACGGTTCCTCAGTACTGAAAATGCAACCATAAAGTTAGGCAGTGAGTTGGCGGGGCAGAACAGCACAATCGCCGTCAACTCCCACGTCATCGCAGCCTCCATCAACAAGGAGTCGAGCCGGGTGTACCTGACTGATCCTGTGCATTTCACACTGGAACACATTGATGTGAGTTATGCTAATGAATTGTTGGGAAGGTCACAAAATCAGCAAGAGAGAAAAGCAATGCAGAAAAACAACCTTTTTTTCCATTTGAATTTTAAATGTTGGACTAGGTCAGAGACACAAGTTAAGTCTATGAACATAAAATTAAATGAGCCTGGTTCAGTGATTATTAGAACTTAAGTGTATTCTTAATGAAAGCTAATTCAGTAATCAACATGAAAATGTAAATGACTAATTTGTTTCTAACTGAAAATTAACTCTTACCTTAGTGGAAGGGTAGAAAATAACTGTTAAGAAAGATTCTTGATGGTTTGATGTAGTAAGTTTTATTGACACTTTAACTTTTTACATTAATTTTGGACCAAATTATGGAAGCTTATAAAAATTGTTCAAATTGCATTTATTCAGCAAAGAATAAAGTATGGTATCTTGGCTTGTTATACTTTGAATTTATGTATATTTCCCTCATGGTATCTTATTTGATGTGTTTCTTTGCTCTTAAGCTTGGCCCTTTCTCTTTTCATGTCTCACATGAGGAAAGTAAACACTCACTACTGTGATAGAGAAAATATGGTTAGATTTTACTTTATTTTGCCTATTTTTATAAATCTGGTTGGATTGTTTTTCATCAAAGTAGATAGGAATTGAGGAGTGAACTTTTTTGTGATATCTGTTCACATGACTTTGGCCTGACCAAAGGTGAGAATCAAAGGAAAAAGATCCTATTTTCACACTGATAATTACAAGAAAAAATATCTGCAGAATAAATTCACAGTCCTAACTTTCCAGAAAGCAAAAATAGCTATAATGTACCATCCATGCATAAAAATTGTAATTGCTTAAAATTGGGTCTACAGTAATTGAGACTGCACTTCAGAGTGCTTTGGACTATAAAGTCCCTTTTAAACTAGATGTCTTCCTTGTGCAACACAGTCCACAGTTTTGCTGATGAAAAACTTTATTGTCCAAAACATGCA
The DNA here is from genome assembly GCF_001522545.3 of Parus major. Classification (NCBI taxonomy): domain Eukaryota; kingdom Metazoa; phylum Chordata; class Aves; order Passeriformes; family Paridae; genus Parus; species Parus major. Next base: position 18,016,510 of record NC_031777.1, on the reverse strand, counting down.
AAATTTAATCTAAATTACCCTTTACATATATTTAACAATTGTTATTGCCGTCTTAGTGTGCAATATCCTCATTTTATGTTATCCTTTTATCTCCAGCCTGATAATTATTTCAATGCAAATTGTTCCTTCTGGAACTACTCAGAGAGGACTATGATGGGATACTGGTCAACTCAAGGCTGCAAACTGGTTGACACAAATAAAACTCATACAACGTGTGCTTGCAGTCACCTCACCAACTTTGCAATTCTTATGGCTCGTCGGGAAATTGTGGTAGGTAACGATGTTTCCAGCTGTCAGCAGGGAACAAACTTAAAAGACTTAGTTTTAAACCTTTAACAAGATTCAAAATTACTGAAATTTCTTTAGTATTTATAGCTCCTACCCACTCTTTCCAAAACAATTTGCTTTCTGTAGCATTTTTCTTCCTCATCCATAAAGTTGCAATCAAAGTGACAAGAAAGAGAAAACAAGGAAGGGCAAGAGTGTCCTACAAGCCATATTTTAAAGTTACTGACCAACCTTACAACTATTTTATAGACTCTCCCTCAGTACAGATTGAGAGTGTCTGTTGAGACAGCTGTGCAGGCTGTTCCCTGGAAGCCCAGGTGCCAGCTCTCCTTGGCGAGGAAGGTCAAGGAACTTCCATAGTGATTGTTCAAACACCTCTTCATAGTCAGAAACTTTGTTGTCTATTTAAAGCACTTCCTGCATGTCAGGGGGCCTGGAGCATGCAATATTTGCAGGGATATGGGATTTCTCACAAAGCCATTGTATTTGAAAAGGTCACTGCAAAGAACAGCACCAAGGAACCTCCTTTAGCTAAACATGAGATCAAAGCCAGAATTACATGTGCAGTGTCTTCTGCATTTTGTCCTGATCAGTTTGTAAAACATTGCTTTCTTATCTGCTGTGGAGTTGCAGGTCTGTAGAAAAGAACATGTGCCCTCATAGAAAGTCCCAGGGAAAGCTCTCCTCTCTCCTTTCATCAAAGCCTAGTGGTACCTTAAAAATGTTATGTTTCTCTGCTCATATTTCCAACCAGTCTGCAGTGAGCCATAGCAAAAGTAAAAATGCTATCTGATCTGGACAAAACAGTCACATTTTTCTCTCAGACCTGCTCCTCTTCTACTTACCCTGATCTTCTGGGAAGCTGGCCTGAGACTGAGAAATTACTGAGTGCATTTTGCCCATCTCATGTAATGAACAAGTAACTTTTCTGGATACCTGTGAAAATAGGTTTTTGTTTATACTCATAAAGAGTCATATTAATTTTCTCCATTCTTGGTTATTTCTAGTACAAAGATGGAGTGCACGAATTGCTCCTCACTGTCATCACCTGGGTGGGAATTGTCATCTCTCTTGTTTGCCTGGCCATCTGCATCTTCACATTCTGTTTTTTCCGTGGCCTGCAAAGTGATCGTAACACTATTCACAAGAACCTTTGTATCAACCTATTCATTGCTGAGTTCATTTTCCTAATAGGCATCGATAAGACAGAGTACAAGGTAAGTTTTCTCTCTGTGTACTGATCTTGTTCTCTGAATGACTGTTTGAAACGGATTTGAATTAAAACATGACAACACTGACAAGTTTTCAGCTCTCTAACACAACAAGGCTGAAATAAAAGCTCAGCATGAAAATAAGATATATTCATACATAGTATTTACATCCATCCAAAATATGCTTTTCATTTTCAGCTGAGAAACACTGACTATTAACGAGGCAGGTGGTTAGACTTTTGAAAAAGGAGATGAAATTGAATGTTGACTATTAGGAACATATATATGTTTTCTATATATATTCAAATGTCTTGACAGGTATTGACTACATTTTTATATATATGCGTACAAAGCCTTTTCTATATGTGTAAACATTTTTTACACTTCACATTTAAGCAGGTATTTTGGTAGTATTGGTAAAATTAATTCTTACATGATTCATTGGGTTGAAACTAATAATCTAGCATAGTTTCATCCAGAATTTGGCCAGTGGAGAGAGAATTCAGACCAATATCTGTTACAACAGTAGAACTTTCTATATTACAGCAGACAAAAATCACAGGGCAGACACTTTATAATTTTAAATATGTAGTATCACATTATGCATAGAGAACCAACTGTTCATGTCTAGGATTATCTAAACTGTAAGTCCTAAAACTATATTAGTTTCAAAATTAAAAAGTTCCTTTTAAAATTAAGAAATCCACTCTGAAATTGATGACTGGGAGGTGAGGGTGCAATTTCCTTATCTTCATTCACACTGTTGTGTTATGGCACGTGCCACAGTGAAGCCATGAGAGCGACCTCTGTTCTCGGGGCCCGAGAGCACTGCTAGAGATTGCTGATGATAAAGGGGAAGAGACAGGTCCTCGTTTGGGTAGCCAAAGACTGTTCATTCAAAGGATAACAGCCTCCAATGAATTCAGGGACGAGAACACGATTGGGCTAAGGGCACAGGGTTAAATGAGGGGCAAAAGGGGTGGCTCTGAGGATCAAGGTCCAATAGGGACAAGGGAAAGCGGTGCAGGGGAGTGGTTAAAGACTGGGAGAACCGATGGGATAACAGGGGTGGAGCAATATGGCAAAACAGAGCCAATGGGGGTTAAGGGAAGGAGGAACATTCTAGGAAGGATGCATAAATGGCGAATGGGGGCTGAACAAGGGTGACCCAATTTCAACAAACCAGTAGAAAGAACCACCAGAACCCAAAAGGCATCAACATGTGGCTGCAAAAGCCAGTGGGAACAAGTTTTTCCCCACCCTAACGATGAGGGGCATCTCCCCTCACCTGATCCATCCCCTCCAGGGTCAAGGCACCCTGGCATCGGGCCCCTGGGCCTCCACACTGTTCAGCTAATTAACTTTGTGCATAATAGTGTTTTCAAATATTCAAGGAATGTTTTGAGGTAGGGAAGATGCTCCTGAATTTGTGAAAGGTCTCTAATAGAACTGTCTGCTGTTCTATTGCACACTGGTCAGTTGGAGAGGTAATGATGTGAAGGTTTTGTGGTTTACATTTCCATCTCTCTCTCTCTTTGCAGATTGCATGTCCGGTTTTTGCAGGTCTCTTACACTTTTTCTTCCTGGCAGCCTTTGCCTGGATGTGTCTAGAAGGAGTGCAGCTTTATCTAATGTTAGTAGAAGTATTTGAAAGTGAATATTCTAGAAAGAAGTACTATTATGTTGCTGGCTACCTCTTCCCTGCTACAGTAGTTGGTGTCTCAGCAGCTATTGACTATAAGAGCTACGGAACAGAGAAAGCGTAAGTAATTGCAAGTGACCTGAGTGTTTTTCAAGTGAATAATTTTTTTAAAGCCTATTAGCTGTCAGAGGGTCCCTGACAGACTAAAATACCATCTGAAAGCTTTATTGGTAAGAGAATGGCAATGCTGTGCACAAATTACAATCAAGTCTTTTGTAATTCTCTAGGTTCAGGGGATTTGTACTCTGGAGAGACCAATTCTAAATTATAGTCTTTCTTTTAACACAAAAGATTGACCTGAAACAAATTGAAAAAGTAAATAACTTTTTGTCCTCGGATGTATATTAAGCAAAAATTCTCAACTTAAAGTATCTGACAAGCCTAACCATCCAGTTTTAAGCTAATGCTTCATTAGATCTCTTTGTTCAGCTGTCCCTCTAGCTACCTCTCATCCTGAATTATGACAGTACAATATTCCAGCCTGTGTGTCTTATTTTGATAATATTTTATCAGGCAAGTAGAGTGGGATTAAAATTAGCCACAGCCTTTTATTTACAAAAATACAGATGTATATAGGAAGTGACAGAAGGTAGACAGAAAACATTTCTGAGGATTCGAGTTGCTGGAGGCATGAATTTGCCTTTCAGTAGTGTTTATTTTGTCCTTTGATGAAATTAGTCACAGAATGGAAAGATACTGTTGACTACAAGAAAGCTGCTTGATTTTGCTACTGATGAAAGACAAATAAGAGAATTCAGCAGGGAACTGGGCTGTATGAAAAATGAATTGCTAAGTGGAGTTGGCCCTAATAGGTTTATACGTAATTTAGTCTGGTATCTTATGTATTCTTTCTCTACAGTTCAACTCCCAGATGGGGCATTTTATTTATACCATATTGTTATTCAGCAAAACATGGCATCTGAATTTCCTCAGGCATGAGCACTTAACATATGATATAAAGTTAAAAGCAGACTTTGAAGATCACATGGGAAGCCTGCAAAAATTATTTTCTGATGTTAGTTTCATTAGTCCATGATAGCACCTGTCACCAAACCTTTTGACTGAAAGGAGAGCTTGTTTTGGTTTTGTTTCTCCTGATGTTAATTATTCCTGATGATGGAGTTTCAGGTTCAGTAGTGTTATTATTACACAGAGTTCATTAGAAGAATTTCAGGTTAGGTGTTGTCCAGCGAATCAGTGGTACTGTGCAATATTCATCATTGTTTACTGGCAAAGTATTATCTTAAGAAGTATTTTTGCACTTTCCATTTATTGGACTGAGGTGCTAATGCAGCCTTTCCCTTTTCATTCTCTTTTCTTCCATAATAGTTGCTGGCTACATGTAGATAACTATTTTATCTGGAGTTTCATTGGACCTGTTACCTTTATTATTCTGGTAAGAACTTTGGGTTTTTTCCTTTGTTTTTAAGTTGCCTCACAGTAGATTAAAAAGATCTAAAATTTCATTCAATGCCATCCTTATTCACAAGATATTCCATGGAAATGCTTATAAACAATTTGTAATGTGACTAATGGTTATATATTTATATAGAAATCTTTAAAGTGTGCTGACCAAATGATTAATTGTCAAAGCTGTGGTGGCACTTCAGCATAGCCATTTTTTCCTAATGGCTTGAATTCTGAAGGTCATATTGACATGTAGTCATATGAAAAATCAATGAAGTACTAAACACAGGGTTTTTTTAAGAGGAGCCATTATTATTGCTTTCAATTGAGTCACTACTGTACACATTTTAGAATTTAACAGCTAATTATCTCACATAATTATCTCAAAAGGGTATTCTAATGCATTGGATAATTAAATAAATTTTATGTTCCATTACACTTACACAGTGTTTGTACGTGTATTTGCATGTACACATTTTTCCATGCCTGCTCTGTGTGTATTTGTGTTACATGTAGTGCCTGTGAGACACAGAAGCTCCTCTGCTTTAGTACAAATAAATAAATATGTAACCACTACAAAGCCTGTGCACATTCATTGCTGAAGTCACTATGTGCCTGCACCCATCTGTGCACCCACAGCTGGGTGCCCCAGTGTCCCCTGAACACAGAATGTTGCATTCATACATCAATTACCAATTCTCTGAGCACTTCCAGGTAAAAAACCTGGTAAAAGTCACATGTCAACCCAGGGAGAGAACTTCTTCATTTATTTCAGCCTAACAGTACCAGCAATACACAGTGGAGGAATTTGTGAGCGCAGCGGATGCAGGATGTGCATTTTGGCTCACCTGGGTTTTCTCTGCTAGTTCTGTGTCTTTGGAACCTGGCTTTACTTGGGAAATATTGTAGAAGGCTGGCTGGGGACATAGCCTATGTATGTGGAGGCCTTTTCTCATAATTGCTGATAGTTTGGAAGGATGAATTAATTAGTTTTCATGTTTTTGAAATCGTAAATAGTTGCATGTTCTCCTGCCCTGTCACAGTAGTAGAGTTGTGAAATATTAACAGAATTTCAGTTGACTTGAATTTCCAAATTCAGGAATTGTATTTTTCCATATTCAGAAATACTATTTTTTCAGTATAAAGCACATACATGAGGCATAATTTTGCAATTTCTTTGACTTTTATAGATCTGCGTGCCAGACATAATATTTCAGCACTTTTTGTATTTATATTACAAACTGATATTTTGATAATGGAAATTTCTACTAAAAAATGCAACTGGCCAAGGTTTTGGCTTGCATTTGCTCCATTTATATCACAAACTATTTGAATCCTTGAGCAGTCACTTAAGAAAAGATTGTGCAATGTAGAGGTTGTTAGAGTTCATTGGCATATTTTCAAAGACATGGGTGTAGATGCCAAAATTTATGTGTGTACAACTTGAATTAGAAAAATTACAGTGTTTGTGAGATTTAAGTGTAGACCATAATAATTGTTCAGAGTTTATTCTGAATGCATTCAAATTAAATCATATCTCAGAATGATGGGGATTCTTTTTTTAATTAAACCTAAAATTTCAATTGAAAGAAAGACATAGTATGCTCAATATGATGGACAATACTTTTCAATGAAGTTGTTTCTTGCAGTTGTAATTATTCTGGAAATTGTTCTGAGTTTCATGCTACAATAGTTAAGTCACCTCAAGTCTGGTTGTGTGGTGATAATTTTGCTTTTTGTTTATGGCTCCTTCCTCTTTTTATTGTTACTGGGGGTATTTTGCTAAGTCACCTATATTTCTCTCCCTTCCTCTAAAATAACATTTCACATGGGAAGCCTTGGGCTTTGCTGACGGCTTTTTCACTTCTTCATAACCAGGTCAGAGTGAGAATAGAGGTGAAGGACATTTAATCATATTGACCATGTACAGACATAGTTCACTATTATTTACTGGCCATGACATTATTATCCTCCAGCAAATCATTTAGACTGAGACGCAAAAGGCTTTTGGGAGCAGTATTCCCAACTTGAAAAATATGAAACAGCAGGTAGCAATCACAGCACAGTTCCTGGGAGTAATTCTTCTCTGGCAATTGCTTTGCCCTCTAATCGTCCCAGCTGAGAAAGCAAGAGAAACCAGAGGAAGAAGTGTGAGAAGTGTAGTGGCTGAAAAATAATATGCCATGTGCATTGTAACCAAAGAGCTATATTTGTAGTGTAGCTTACTTAGTGTTAGTAGCATGTGAGAATTTTGGCTTGGTAAGCGTTTTAACATGTTGCTCAAATCACTTCTATGTTTCTCAGTTCAATAGTACTGCGCATGAACTCTTTTTTGACAGTATTGCCTTCTATCTTAATTTACAGCTCTGAATTTATAAGCATTTGTGCTTGTGTCTGTGCACATTTTTTGCACGAAATGAGAATGGGAAGTATGAGGAGGAAGTATGAAGTTCCTCAGTACATCTTCTGAGGAACTTTTAACTTCGCTATTTCTGTAGCCTGTCATGCCTTTGGGCACCAGGGTTATTATATCTATGAGAAAAGAGCATGTAAGTAATGAGCGGTGGGAAACCATTAGTATGCCTGAAATGGTTTAATGAAAGCTTGGATCATGATACGTCAGGAGCTGTTCTTATCATTTGGACAGCTCCATCTGCATCTTTAATAATTAATTCAGTTCAGTAAGAGTTCAGGGTGCACACTCATTTAGAAGCCTTCAGAGAGCACCTCTCTCTCTGCCAGTCCCAGGGAGAAACAGGCTTCTGCATGGCTATGAGCAAAGATCTGGAGATACAAGAGCAGTTTTAGAGCTGCATTTGCCAGGTAACAAAAGCTCCGGGGAGTTCAAAAAGGGTCAGAACATGTGCAGTTCAGCTAGGTTACTTCAGAGTGGTGTTTCTGTTCTTCTGTCTTATCGGATCCATGTCAGCACTGCAGGCTGTGTGGAATGAATTTTAAGCTGCTAAGCTCGAGGCAGACGTGATTCCATTGAGCAGGTTTGTGGCTATAAAACAAACAGTGCATTTCTGTAATCTGTGGTCAGAAAAGCCTGAGCACTTTGACTGCCATGTAGATCCAAATCCATTCATGCCCAAGGAACGGGTGGTGTCGGTTTAATTTAGCCAAGACTGTTGCAGTTTGCTTCCCCCAGCTCGCAGACAGAGCCCACGCATGAGTCTACCAATGGTTGTCTAAGCAAAAATTGCTAAGATGCTGCATTTCATTAACACAGAATGTGTTAAATGTTCTCACCCAAGTTGAAGTTCTAGTGCTTACCTAAGTCAGTGGAGGTACAGATGTACACGTAACTTAGCTCCACATGTGAAAATGGATCGTATTTGTAAACTTGTTTTTAGAAATAATGCATGTTTATCTTGCCACATTTGATAAATTCTATTAGTCACAGGGGAAAATTTATAATAATTTTTGCAAAATCTAGCTTTATTTTGCTACTAATGCATTGTACCTGCAGCTAATTCCAATTGATTAGTCTTCTGTGCAGGTTAATACACCCACTTTTTAAAAAAGTTAATTTGAGTTGGACACACTCACTCTCTCAAAATTACATAGGTTTCAGGGGCTAGAAAGACAAATTTCCTACTTACACCTTTTCTCATGTTCAGTTTCTTCTGATTTCCAAGAAGAAACTGAACATGGCCATATGTTTGTTTCCTGTGAAAGAAGCATTATCTTCTGGGGTGCTGCATTTGATTGTTTCCGTAAAAATTCTTCATATTTGATATTTTAATGTAATAACTTGTTATTTTAAAAATATATATCAATTGTCTTTCACTTTGTTCTATCTAATTTGTCATATTAAGAGATGACAAGTATATTAGAAGCTACTCTAATTTTTTTTCCTTTTTGACTTTACACAAAATTCTAAAATGAGGATATAGATTAAGCTAGTTCTCTATCCAGTATACCGTCTCTCCCAGTAGATAGTAAGTTTTAGAAAGTAGATTAGAATCAAGTATAAACATAAATTAAATACTATCAATTCAAATTTTTGCTTACTATTACCAGCTAATGTTATAAAAGATCTCATATTATAGCTCCACCTTCTGTAGCTGTGTGGTCTGTCACTCCTTGGTATCATACCAGAATCTTCAAATCCAAACCTCATGCCTGACCAGACTTTTAATTTCTTATTTTTAGCCTTCAAAAGAGTGCTGGTCTGATTTGCAGACACACAGCATGAAAGAGATTTTACAGACTTGATTAAGGGTATAATTTCAGGACTGTTTGAGATGTATACATTGTGCATCTGTGTGTGAGTTTGCACAATGTATTTATGTTTTTTATTAGCATTGAAGAGGAGTACTGTTCAGTACTGTTCAGCTGCAGATTTTGGCTCGTCTGGAATAATGCAGCCCAGTTGTCATGATGAGGTCCAGCCAGTCACTCACCATTTATATTACATGAAGTGATGAGAACACCACCATTGTCAGAGGCCCATTTTTTGTCTTAGAGGGTTTTTCTCAAAAGTCTTTCTTGCCATTCACATGGACCTTTGCATGACCTCTGAGTACTGCATGCTTGTGGTGAACAGTTCTTAAAGAAAGGTGTCCTACTCAGGCCATCTGTCGAGCTTGGAAAACATCTACAAATTCATTTGCTTAGATCAGTAACAGTTCAGTCCTCACATAAACAATTCAGGTTGAAAGGAGCTTCAGGAGATCTGTGGTCTCTTCTCAAAATAGCCTCAGCTCTGAGCCAGACCACGTTGCTCAGAGCTGAAAAAGCTTTGCTTGTGCAAATGAATACAAAAGTCGTAGCTGTGTTTTCTTCTCCTCCCCTACACATTTCTCACCAAGGAAAGTAATTCAGCCATTCCTTATAAAAGCAATTATTTTCCAGCAAGTTCCCTTCCCTCACTACTTAGTGTTTTACATGAGAAAAAAAAAAAAAAAAAAAAAGGCAGGGTGCCCAAAAGTCTTTAACTCATGAGTTCCTCCAAAACAATCAATTTCTAGATGAAAAACAGGGAGCCAAAAGCAAATCTATAGAAAGGTTTGGTTACAATATCTTTAAGCAAGCAAAATAGGGTTTTTATAATGATAGAATGTGTAACAGAAATGCCAGCATGTTTGAACAAGTGGCAAACCATGGTCTTTTGACTGCTGAAACTGAAAACTATGCAATATTTCACAGTGATGGAGAAACAAGTATCATATGCTCAGTTGTCATAGTTACTTTGTCTTCAAAGTACAGTATTTCTCCTTTTTTCTCTGAGGGACTTTTTCAGCTGCTGTGATACAGCATTATTATTTCTGTGGGCTGGTTTTGTGGGTGTTTACCTAAATTACAATGAAAATGTCACTTAAGAAACTGCTTTGTGCAGTTGTTCCCTGGTGCAGCAAGGACATATACCCAGACAGAGCTGAGTATCTACATAAAACCTGTTTAATACATTGGAGCGTGGCTCAAGCTCTGGGCTAAGGCCATGTCTGCTCACATGTCACCAAAGGATCCTCAGTATGTGAATACAAGTTTTTATTTGTTATGTGGCAAACCAGCACTTCAGTTGTACAAAGAATCAGAGGATAAAACCCTCTTGTTTCATAAGGCAGTCATTTATGGGCTAAGCCATATCTATGAGTTTTTGATCCAAGAATGATGATGCAAGTACAATACAGGATACTCCAGGGTAGCTACTTAGGTAAGGATTAGCTTCCAGCTGTGCTGTAAATACTATTCTGACTGGATTGTGCACTCCCAGATGCATAGGTTGCAGCCAAAGTTGATGTATGTGTTAGGATTGACACAGGGCATGTGTCTTAGCTCTTAATCTGTTTGTTTTCACAAAAAGCAAATTGAGGTTGCATTTTTCAAGCAGGCTGAAGAAGTTCATGGTATGTCAGCTACCAAACTGTGCAAGAAACTTTTTTCAAGTAGAGAAAAGTAAAATCTGTGTGCAAAGACATGGAACTGAGTATGAGGTCAGTTGCAGAGCCCACGCCCTGTCTGGTGCAAAGGCCAGGAAGAGAAGTAACTTGTTTTCTCATCCAATGAAGTTACACAGTACAGTGGAAACCTAGATGAGAGGAAGAGATCACAATGATAGAAGAAATGGTTTTTCTCATCTGGTTAGTAATTTCCTATAAGAATCATAAAAGATAATCACAAAGATCATGAATTATTGACACTTCTATTACATTTTGCAGCAATGGAAATATGCTTAACCTACACAATGTACATACATCAGCTTAAAGGTTAAGTATTTTCAGCCAGTTCTTGAAACACAAACAGAAATCAATCATAAAAGATTATTTTCCGTATTTGTTTCACAAGCACCCTTTTCTATTAATCTCAACATACAATTGTAAAAATGTTACACTTTGTATGATAAGATCAAAAGTTGCCAGGCACTATTCTGGTGTTGAGAGCTGCATTATAGTTCATGCTGTCCATCCTGATTTGGAGACAGCAGCAGGAGTAATAACATGATTGCCTGTAGCAGTAGGAACTGTTTCTATAATACATATTCTTATTAACAGACTCTGATCAGAGCCTTCAAAATATTCATCTTTTCAAGATTAACACCAACTCTTTATTAGAATTTCTGTGACATTTCTGACCATTGAGGCACAGCTGCAGGAACACATCTGGCATGAACTGATATCCCCAGTGTTACAAAAACAGTGAAGATTTTGAAGCTGTTTTAAACCAAAGGCTGCCAAATTGAGAGACTGCCCTGTCAGTAGCCAGTTACAGATATATATATATATATATATATATATGTGGAAGATTATAAGAATGGGGTTCTCTATCTATTGTATGCGTTATAAGGATGTCCAAGCATATTCTTCCATCTTCTCTCAGCTTTTGGTGCAGCTATTTTGTGTGGACCATTGTAGTAGTAGACAAGGATGTGTGTCTTCTTGCTGAAAGGACGTGGCTCTTACTGATTTCAAAGATACAATTTTGTCTGGCTTTTCTCTGTGATACAGAACAGCACAAACTAATTACTGAAATTAATTGGATACAATTTTTTAGCCAGTATTCTGCAGGCATCCTTGTATTTGGCTTGCCTGTGCTTTTCACAGGCTTTGAAATCGATAGGAGAAAGGCACCCAGTAACTTTGATATCTGCGGTTCTGTTACACAATAAGAGGATGATAAAAAATTTCCTTCAGTATCTTCCCTGGTGTTACCTTTATGAATGACACAACAAGAATAAGATGCCACAGTCCTTCAAGTGGCACACACAGTCTCACTTCGACAGAATCCAGACTACAAAGGGAAAGAGGGCAGCAGGAGGGTGCACCACCAGCACATGTCTATGGCACTATTAAGTTTGATGCATTTGCTACATCTTTGTGTTTCTTTTTCGTTTTTTTTTCCTCTCTATTTCTTTTTTTCCAGTTACATTTAAGGTCTTTTCAAGACCCCAGTAGGATTGTGAGAACAAAAAGGAATAAAAAGAAAAAAAAAAAATAAAGGAGAAACCAGGAAAGGTGAAAAACATTTCAAAATCAGGATGGGGTGATAAAAAGACAACTAGTATAGCCCAGTAAAAGGGTGACCATAGTCCTGAGAGTGAGATGCAGGTCAGGGCCAGAGGTGACAGGTAAAGGTGAGCAGGTGATGAGCAAAACATGCTGGGGGACAGAGCTAGAGTGACAATGGCAAGTGTTGAACATGAGTTAAATATGGTAGCTCACGATGATGTGGTGCATTTGGGAAATTAAGTGAAACAAGGACTTCTAATATTTTTATCCTCTTATCCTTACTTGCAGTTGCAGTTTGCAGACCATCTGATATAGTTATCAATTTTCACTACTTACTTGGAAATAAACTACAGGGTTTTTGTTTAGCCTGTACCATCATCATTATTCAACCTATTACTTGAAGTAGTTTAATTTCATTCTTATCTGTTTTGACAGCTGAATCTTATCTTCCTGGTGATCACATTGTGCAAAATGGTGAAGCACTCAAACACTTTGAAACCAGACTCTAGCAGGTTGGAAAACATTAAGTAAGTGCTTTGTGTTCAAGTATGAGAACTATGATTATTTTCTGATTGCTGAACTGATTGAAAGCTACTCTCCATTAGGAGCACATGCTATTGTCTCCCAGCAACTGCAGATGTCAATTAGAAGCAAACAGAGCCAATCCTGCTTTCGTCACTTTGTTGCTGTAATGTCACAAACGGCGGTCAAAATTAGATAATTTCAGCCTGGAACTAGTGCCAAGAAACTGTTTCACGGAAATGCCACAGCACTGTAGTAATTTCATTTGCATTTAAAATGCAGTTCAAAAATGATGTTCCTGTTTGCATGGCTGATATGATTATATTAAGTTTGTTTTGTTAAATGACTTTTTGATTTAGGGATTCTGAGCAGTTTCTACTCGTAATCCTGTTCTCCCAAGAGAATTGACTCTATTATTATTGTTAACTTGAAGATTATCTGCTGTTTTCATGCTAATTTAACAAATGTTTACTTTATCATGGTGTTCTACTGTAGTATCCCTTTTGCAGAGTAATATAAGTTTTATGTAACTAACAAGGCTTTGGCAGCTCTCGCTCCTTTAGATAGCTTTTTACGGTATTCTCTATAGCCTTACGTTGTATTCAAGGTTTTTGTTACCAAACTGAAGGGATGGTGCCACTTTCTAACGCTGAGGGTTGGATGTGAAAGGGTCTTACAGATCTGCTTTGAACGTTGGAAATGGCAAAGGGAGACTTTCAGTAAGGATAACATTGTGAACTAGATGTTCTAGATAGGTCAGTATCAGCTTCATTGCATGTTGCATGATGAGAGAGAGAGCTAATCTTTAGCATCTCTCTCTTTTCTTCCTTTTCCTCTTTCTGTCTTCTCATCCACACCAGTAATTACCGTGTTTGTGATGGCTACTATAATACGGACTTACCTGGGTAAGATAGAACCCTACATTAACAAACTTCTAGCATGATTTTTAACTTTACAAACTCGGTCATATTGTGGATTTCCCTTAATTTTAATTAACTATTTTTGAGATACCTGATTTGCTAAAGACTTTTAAACTATTATATGTCTTTATAATTTTAAATTGCTTGCCTCTGCATTTTGAATTTCCTAATTTTGACTAATTTTTATAGACAATTAAAAATGCTCTTATTAATTTCTGTTTCAATTCTGTCTAATAATTTTGTTTCTCTTTTCTGCTTATAATGCTTTCTAGCTATGAAGATAATAAGCCATTTATCAAGTAAGATCATTAGTTAGATGTGGAATTCACTGACTAAATTCCCTTTCCCTTTCATTCTGTGCTGTTCGCTACAATTCCTTTTCCTTAACCTATTCATGATGGAATCTTTTTTAGATTGTTCTGTAAAGCAATATCCATATTTTTGTCACATTTCAGCAGGGTTTCTTCATGCGGAAGTTACATCCTCTAGCTTCAGTTTAGCTGAGTTTATCGGAGCATTAACGATTTGGGCTCTAGGCTTTTAATCTGCTGTTTAACCTTTGTGCATTTGTGTTACATTATTTGGTGTCATATGGCAGCACCACTGTTTAAAATCTATGGTGTGATTAGTGGCTAAGCCAGATTTATCAATCTCTTCTCTAAAAGCAGATAAAGCAATGGAGTAGCTGGGCCTTGTGCTATACTTCTGCATTTCAAAATAGTTTTGGCATCCTATGCAGTTCTTGAGAAAGACAAAGGTTATATCTACTCTTGCTGTTTTCACTGGAGTCTAAGAGTACTGAATTGAATTGTTCTTTCTTTAATAGATAAAAGGTTAAATCCAAGGAATTTTTACATTTGAATGTGAAACTAGTAAAAGTCAACTGCAGGAACTGAAATGTTAATATTGGATTTGGCGAAGTACATTCTCATAAGTAATGTTACTAAAATTAATTTTCTTTTACAGATCCTGGGTCCTGGGTGCATTTGCTCTCCTGTGTCTCCTTGGCCTAACATGGTCATTTGGTCTGCTGTTTATAAATGAGGGGACCGTTGTGATGACATATCTCTTCACAGTATTTAATGCTTTCCAAGGAATGTTTATTTTCATCTTTCATTGTGCCCTTCAAAAGAAGGTAAGTTACCAAAGCCACAGATGAATGTTCCCTAACTTCTTAGAAATGCCACACATAATTCTTAAGAAAATAGAGATAAAATTAACAATTTGAAAAACTGGAGTATTTTGAAGTAGTTTGAGAAGGGGACTAGAATTCCAATGCAGTTCTTGGTGTATGTGCTATGGGAGTCGTGTAATTGCTCTGTGACCCAGACAGGTTTAACATGGATGCAGGATTTCCAACTTGGGCTTGCAAAGTTTGGAGGTTTTGTGAAGAAAATGTAAAAGTTTAACACTGGTAACATGGTACATATTAGCTTGGACTTACAGACAAAAGTCTTCTATGTCCACATGAAACAAGTCCTGCCTTTGCTGCAGTGCTGCAAACAAAGGATTGGTTACGACATCAGCCCATATCAGCCTGGAAATGCTCCCCTTTTCCTGGCTCAAGGCAGAGCACCTCTCCTGAGATCCCATTAAGCTGCCACATAAAGCCATGGGTGACAGGCAGGGATTGTACTATGTGTGCTCATTCATTACAAAAATTAAGTGGGATGTGAAAATTAATTTTATTATCAACTTTGACACACCTTATAAAAAAGTAGTCATTAATGCTAGATGGCTGCTAACAGGAGTAGTTTTCTACTACTCCTGATGATGGAAAAGATGCCAGCATTAATACTTTTTTCCCAAGTGTTTGCCTCCCCCAGAAATCCCAAGAGCTTTGTGCTCTTCACTGAAGCCTCCCTCAGGAGTGGGATGAGCTAAATTAATTCTGCTCCCCTTCACTGGATGAAAGCAGAAGGGTCCGGGAGGAGCAGGTCTGCTGGAAGGAGAGAGAGACAGAGGGAGACAGAGAGAAAGCTTGAAGGAGAGAGGGGAGCAAGCAGGAGAGAAGAAAAGTGAAGGGTGCAGTTCTGTGGGACTCTTTTTTGGGTTCCCTGCACCCCTTCTCTTCCCCAGAGGGTGGAGATTGCTTCCAAGGATGCCTTAGAGGTACTTTAATGAGGAGTGCATAAAAAATGCTGACAGCCTTTGTTGAAAGGCAGGACACATGAAAGTAATGAGAGTTGAGAGGAAGGGTGAACATCAAAAAATCCCACCCAAACAAATTTAACATGAAATGCAGTATGTCCTATATTTGGAAATATCCAATTTGCAATATTTAGATTCTAAATATTTTTACCAATTTTAGGCTGGAGACCTAGCAGTTATTAACTCCCATTATAATTAGCTCACCAGAGACATAATTAACTGATATTTATAAGATGGTTTGAGACCATTGCATAAAGTGGTGTTGTGTAAATACAAAAATCCCATGCTCATGTTCTCAACTGTTCCTAACATTACCAGCATCCCTAAATGTGTTGTAGACAGTGGCATTCAAAGGTGTTTTAGGGAAAGATCTGCTAGACAGAATTTTACCCAGATGAACATGACACTCCACTCATTTGGAGAGAACAAAAGCACACTTAGGGAGAAGACTGAGCCTAAGAGAAGAAGATAGGGAAGAAAATGCAAACATTCTCAAAATGCAAATAATTTCTAGGTTAGGGTTTTATATGTTTCCCTTTTTACTGTTTGTATTAGACTTGAAAATCAGAAACAGATTCCTTTTTTATTTCTTTTCACAGCTGTGCATTGTTTTAATATAAAGTGGAGTCAGCAAAAAGCAATATTAAAATACCAGTCAAGTGTGAAAAAACATAACCTAGAGCAATAAGATTTATACCTGAAAGAATGTTAAAGCTGCCATTTAAGATTTTTAAGTGTCACTGCCTTTGACTGGATATTGTTCTATCCTCTGTCTGCATAGCTAATGTAGTCTTTTTATTCTGTTATTACTACTTGGTCACTAAATTGAACAGAGAAATAGAATTGTGGAAGTGAAAACTATTATGTTTCCAGTTCTGACGAGATGATAGTGCTGTTGCTTCCATCAGTATCCAACAAGCTATAATTTAGAAATAATGACAGTGGAATGTGCAGTCCTGACAGATAATGTACATTCACTGCAATATAGGCATTAGGCAAAACCAGCCCTGGAGGGTGGTATTTGGATAAAGAAACAGTTTTGTTTTCTATTGTCTCTACTGTGTAGTGGGTTAGAACATTTAATATCCATTAGTGTTCAGGAATGTATTTTCTTAGGTTTTATCTCTATACACCATCTAGTGATGGTGTATACAGACCTATGTTTTCCAGGGTTAAAAATTATAATTCTAAGTTGTTTCATTTCTGTTTTAATTTTTTGCATGTCTTTTGTGCTGATATAGATAGGGGTTGACTTAAAATTTGTACCATATACTTTTATAAACAGCTGACTTACTGTGCCTATCTTGAAGTTGAAGCACAAATTATTCAACTTTTCTTCCTCCCTGTGATTTATAGAATCAGAATACAGCATGTATTCTGTGAGTAAAACTCCTGTAGAAAACAGCACATTACATTTGTAAATCCACACTATTAATTTTTTGCATTTTCTTCTCTCCCCTTTTTGCATACACATAACTTTCTGTCTTATATATTCATAGGTCAGGCTAATTTCCAGATTAGCTGAAATCCCTCTTTTCACAGAAACTCCTAAGTCTCATTGATGCAGAAGAGACCCTTAAGTTCCCATGTAACGTGGTGGAAGATTTATGAATTTAGGCTTATACATCTGTAAGAATTCTATCCAGTGTCCTTTCACTGATGCAGTCTTGCTGCCAAGACATGCACACGCACTTCTTTATCCAAAAATAGTGGTCAGTGAAGCAGTCACTGAATGTAAGAGAATTAACTGCTCTGTAAAATGATCCTGATTACTTTTATGGCAATTCTTATCACACATAACAAAACTAAAGCTTCCAGTAGGTCACTGGAAACAGAAGATGAATAAATGCAGCCACTGAAGCTGAAGTCATTAATTAGTTTTGCTGCTCTGTCAGGAAAAAACAAAAAAAAAAATCATAAACATAGGTATATTCAAATTTCTAGATTCAACAAAGACAGGAATCAGAACTATACATTTTGGTCCTAAAAGTGGAAGGTGCTTCATTCCCAGCTTTTATGGTTCAAAAAGCGACTCTGGAACACCGACAAGCGGCTCCACCAGCATAGCTGGGGCTGTGCCTGGAGTGGGGCAGTGGTGTTTGTGAGCTCTGCTCAGTGCCAGGGCAGGTGTGGCTGTCTGAAGTAGCAGCTGGATGAGATACACAGAATAAGAAATGCCTTCACAGGCATGGCAAGTTTTGCACTCTTAGTGGAAATCGTCACATAAGGGGCAGTACTGAGCAGTGCTCGGCTGCTAGGATGGCAGGACAGGGTTTCTGTGCTTCCTGCACCAAAAACTCTTACAAAAACCACTCTTCTCAGCCAGCATTCAATTCAGGTAAACTTAACTATATTAATCTACAATATGAAAATGAAATAAAAACAATTCTATAACTAACTCAGTAATGATTATTCAGGGACATCTCTAAAGAAGTGTGTGTATACCTTGGAAATAATTGGTTCAAAACTCCTGGGTAGCTGCTAATACTGCCACTGAGTAGGGAGAAATACGTGGTTCTGCTAACAGCCAGCAATTTGGCAGACAAGAATTATCTATTTGTTTGAAAAGTGAGTAGTTTCAAGGCAAGGTTCATGTGTTTCTGCCAGCAGATATTTAAAACTATTTTGTGTGCTAAGCAATTTTTTTTCCCCATAGGTACGGAAGGAATATGGGAAATGCTTCCGGCATTCCTACTGCTGTGGAGGACTTCCAACTGAGAGTCCCCACAGCTCAGTGAAGGCATCAACAACGAGAACTAGCGCTCGCTATTCCTCTGGCACTCAGGTAACAAAGATTTTGACAGCATCTTCTAATTACCTCATTTATGAAAAGCCTACTGAGATGTCTTCCAATCAGAAAGACTAATTGTCTTATCATTATTGTCATTTAGATGGTAAATACATACTTCTGCATAGTATAATTATTTCTTTTTAAACATTTACTTTGGTTTGGCAAGGTATTTGAATGCCTTATTTTTCTCTTGCAAATAGGGACTGTTTTATAGGAAGGTTTATACCATCGTGTTTCATTGAAATAAAGTTTAATAAATTAAAATTTTAATAAAAATAAGAAGGAATTTTCACCATGTGCTAGAAGAATTTTTTACTTGAGGCTAAAATAAACACAAATATCCTACATAATAGCACATGAATAGGAAAAAATCTTTCTGTCAAAACCTACTATGCTTTTGTCTCACTGCTTTGTGTTAACAGAGTCGGATAAGGAGGATGTGGAATGACACTGTGAGAAAACAATCGGAATCGTCTTTTATCTCAGGTGACATCAACAGCACTTCAACACTTAATCAAGGTCAGTCACTGGGAACATTTCAGTTTTAGAATACATAAATTTAATACAGATTTTATATCATTTAACACACAAGAATTGAAAAGAATGTTTAAAAAATAAATCTGGAACAAAACCGGAGTTTTAAAGTTATCCACCAGCACTTCTGAAAACCATGTTTCCTTAACTGGCCCCTTCTATAGAAGTTTAATTCTTCAATTCATGAGAATGTATTTAAATTAGTTTCATCAATAATTTAGCTTAAAAGCAAGATCATAATTTTAAATCTTTCTTAACCTTTATAGGTTAAATCTGAAATAGAAATATGAGTGCAGTAACATTTTAATGCATATTTGACTGATTTTTAGGTGCAGAAATTTTCCCAGTGAAATCTAATTGATATCATTTCTATGCAAAAGATGTCTGTAAAGCATTTATCTTTTCTATTTCAAAGAGCATCATATCTGTAACATGGGATAGAATCCAGATTCTCAGGCACAGAGAAGTCAAAACTCAGAACTTCTCAGCTCGGATAGACTTTGAAATCTGTAACCTCATTCTCATGTCCAGACAGAAGACAAGGGCATTAACCAAGCCAGATTGTCGCTCCCTTTCTCCCCTCCCCTGTGTGTTTTGAAGGCAGTTGGAGCCAGCAGTGGAGAGAGGACTGCTGTGCAAGCCAGGTTTGAAGCCTGTTCCTCCACCCAGTCCTTAAGTGGAGAGCAGGTAGCCCTGGTCTCACTGCAACCAGTTCCTGCTCAACTCAGAAACTTCCAGACAGAAAATTCAGATTCAGGATTTGATAGCAGGGACTTGTATTTACATTCATTCTGGAAGGAAAAAATGTGGTGTTTGCAAAGCAAAAGGTATCAGAAAGTGTGATTCTGTTTTTGCTGTTTGGTATCTAGAAAGTGGGTAAGGCCTGTGTGTCTCACTGCTCCTCTCACCCCCCTTATGAATCCTGCATGTTCTTCTGGCAAAAATCAAAATTAAGTAACTTCTCCTAGGTAGAAAAGGTGTATTTTTCATGTCCCCTTCACTGTCCTACTAAAATTCAAGAAATACAAAAAATTTGGTTTTTACCCTAATTTGCCGTCTCTGACTCTTGAGGTTTGCTCTAACTGTGCTGCACTGTTAGTTAATTCAGTGTTGAAGAGAGTTCTCAGCAGCTTCTCCCTGTTTCAAGTTCCAGACTCAAGTCACTGGAGATGTTCTGCCATGATTAGAAAAATTAGTATCAACTGCATTCTGTTACAATATTGTCACTATCTCAGTGATAAATACATATAAGGGTAGTTTAATAATTAATGGCAAGTGTCATTTTTAACTTTAAAATAAAAATCAAGCTTTTAATTAAGTTTTTTTTTCCTTGTCACAAAGAAATTTAGATTGAAAAAAATCTTAACTACAAATCATACGTAATTATTCTAACTAAGATTAAATATAGTACACAAAATGAAAAAACCCAAGCAAAATATATTTCAGTTATTATTTCTATATTAACTTTACAGTGGAAAAAAGCTATGATAATTTTTTTAGTTGATCACTAACACAAACTTTCAAATAAGATTAGCATAGTCAGACAATAATTCTCTGAGTGTTAGAAATTTTTGCTCATTTCTGCTACTAAGTAGCTCTGGGAGTACAAAAGCATTAATATTTGGAATATATATCATTCCTTGCGAAATGAAAATATTTATACTATAAAAATATAGATGCCTTTTTAATTCTCCCTGGGTCTGTAATACAGACCTGATCCTGATGTACTGCTTTGCAAAGTAATAAAAAAGAAACTAGAATTTTATCTTATTAAAATGCTTAAATTAATTTTTAAATCACAGCATTTTTCTTATAGTAGCTAGAAATCAGAGATTGACTTTTTAATAATTTTTCAAAACATGCTGGGGTTTTTTTCTGATTATTCTGAGAGTTGTTTAAATGTTGTTGCATTAACATGTAAATTTGAGTTTATAAGAGTTTAAAAGAAGTCTGTTTATGTAGTATTTGTCTTACATTGTCTTATATTGTTTGTAAACTGATAGTTTAAAGAAATTTGTCGTTCGAGGAATTCTTTTTTAAAACCTGGCAGATAGGTCTGGAGCATGAATGTCCCAGGAGAAAATGTGAATGCTCTGATTTCTTAGAGCAAATATTTTGCTTTCCCCTCAGCATGCATACTTTTGCATACACTAAGATATGCTTCTTGCAGTTTGTCATCCACTGTCTGTTTGAAAACAGCAATTCCCTTCCACTATCTGTCTGTTTTTAATAAAGTGAGTAACAGCTCTGATCCTGTCATAAGAGGTTTTTCAATACCTTTCAGTTTGAAAAATTCAGTTCTCTCAGTTCTGGACAGAAGTGTTCCCAATGATTGTTTTTAAAGTTCTGGTAGCTTTATGTAGTACCTTGATCTCTAAACATTTAATTGCTACTCCTGTGTAACAGTGATTTTGTATACATTAGTAAATATCACTTTCACTAGATGTTTACTTTGGGGATTTGGACAGCACCTGTGAATCACTGAAATCTAACTATATTTTCCTGCTCCCATTTCCAATGCATAGCTCAAATACACCAGAAATTTTCAGCTGAATTACATTTTAGAAATCCAACGTGATTCATGATGAATAAAAATTATTCTTTATTGAAACTGTCAGGCTAAAATTAAGGAACTGACATTTTTTTTCTGTTTCTTTTGCTTTAGGAATGACTGGCAATTACCTACTAACAAACCCTCTTCTTCGACCACACGGCACTAACAACCCCTATAACACATTGCTCGCAGAAACAGTTGTATGTAATGCCCCTTCAGCTCCTGTGTTTAACTCACCAGGTGTGCTTACACTTCCTGAATAAACTGCTTTTCTTGGCTCGCTCCAAATTCCCTCTTTTCCCTAGATAGAAGCTCAAGTTGCAATACCCCAGCCTACAGTCTGAATTTCTGAAATAAATTTGGGAAATACAGTGTTGCCAATGTCAGCTTGTAAAACTGCACTATATTATAGTAATGCCTTTGCCCTCACAGTATTTACCAATAATTATCCATGTTTTTAACACAGGTGGCATAAATCTTAATATACTATTAAAGGACTGACACCACATGGTCCGAGAGCCCATCTTCAAGATATATATCACTTAGAGGTATCATGTCTATGCAATGTAAGGTTGACTCTAAAGCTTGCTGAGAAAACCCTGTTTATGGAATGGATGAGACACTAAAGCAGTGCAAGGCATCTTGGCACCTTTGGATACCCCGGAGTAGAAAATTGTATCCAGCATCAAAGAGATCTAAACTATAGTATAGTGCAGCTTTATGGGAGATCATTTTCCTGTAGGAAAATCCTGAGATTATCAGTTAGAACAGTTTAGTTCTGTAGGAATAAAGGGTGTCATCATTTACCTAACATTCTGTTGTTACATTATCTACTTGCTTTTTTTAACGATGTTGCAGTTCATCAGTAAATATCTTGCAGATACTGTTTGATGAGTCCTAAGATCACTTTAGTGTAAATAGTATGATAAATCTTTGAAAAAGAGCTCATAAAACTTTGTTTCCAGTTTTTATTTCAAGTCTCCTTTTTAACTGAACTGTAGTTTCTATTTTCATTCTCTTGTTTTCTTACTTTCCTTATGCTTTCCTCTAGCAACCTACAGAGAGACAAGTATGGGAGTAAAACTTAACTTTGCCTATCAAATGTAAATTTTTTCAGCATGATTTTTAATGGGCACAATTAAAACATAACTAGCGGTCATGAAGTAGACTCAGCGGGCAAGTGGTTCACAATTTGCAAATAAAATGTTTCCACATTCAAAAAGTACTTGCATACTGCTTTTTGGAAACGCCATAAGGTCTGTAGCAAACCCTATTGGTAACACAAGTTATGCAATGCTGAAATAATTTGCTCTTTAAAACCAAAGCAGTGTCATGCTGAAGTGCTTAACAATTTCCTTATATTTTAACATTCCTACAGTAATCTTGCTACAGGCTATGAAAGATTTCAAATTAATTACCTGATCATGGGCAACAAAATTTGCCTCATCAAACCAATTTGAATATATTCTAACATGCTTAACTCTGCAGTATATCATAGAAAACTCATTTTGGATTATCAGATGTATTTTGATATCTCTTTAGCAGAGGAAAAGAAAATTAAAATTACAGAATTAAATCACTTTCATGAGGGAAATGAATCCAGCATGTGGTCCATGTGTTGTCTACTTTTATAAATGCCATATGTTCTACACAGCTAAATCCATTGCAAGAAAAATCTTGGAACGTACATGAAATTGCAAAACTACATAGTTGTTTAATCAAAGCTTAAAGAGACCTTTCAAACAACCCTCATCACTGTTCAAATCAGTACACATGGAGAAGAGTTAACAATAACACAAATGCAAAATGACTTGCAAATTGCTCAGAATTTGTTTGGAAATTATTACTCCTTTTTTAAAGTTGAAGATAAAAAGCTTTTCATAAGAAAATGCAATTTCTTTTTAATTGAAAACAATATTTCCAGAGAATTTTGAATTTTCTAGGATAAGCTGCAGCTTTAATTATGAAAAAAAAACAAACAAAAAAAACAAACCACAAAATGAGAAAATGTAAAATCTTTTCCAAAAAACTTTTCCCTTATACTCCTCCAAGCCTTGCATATTATGCAGCAGCCTCACAGTGGTCAGTCTCATTTCAGTAAAGTCACTTCATTCTTTCTTTACTTCCAGACATATCTGTAGATAAAGTGCTTTTCTAGGAACACTCTAACCATCTGATTTCCATGGTTCAGATTGTTTAATTTCTTGCAAAGTTGTTTTTTTTTTTTTTTTCTTTTCTTTCCTTTGCTTGGGAAGCACTGTGCTGTCATAGTTTACATGTCTTTGTGTCTGTAGGAAAACCTTTTCTTTATCAAGTTATCAGAAAAAAAAAAAAAGCCAAAACCCAAAGCATAAAGACTTTAATCATCATGAGACTTCATTTTCCCCCCTCTTAAACTCCTTTTCATGTTTTCAGCAGACTTACCCAATCTGTCATTCCCTCAACAGCTATGAGATATCAGCCATGGCTGATTTCCTCTTCCCATTCCACAACTAATATTTATTCTTTGGTTTAATTTCTGTGACCCATACTTACAGAAATTCCTAACATTTCTGCATTTGACTTCCATGCCCATGGTAACTGTGGGCCTAATTTTAATTAACTATTCTGGTTCATTCAGCGCTGTCACTGTGACTGATGCAGACTGCAGGCAAACTTTGACCTTTAGGAGCCTGGGGCCTTTGTTGGCAGACAGAATATTAGTGCAAAAAAATTACATTAAGTGGGAAAAGAAAAGCTGTTATTGCTTAGTAATCTAATTTGCTGAACCCTTGCTCTGACTAAGTTGCTGAGAAGCTCAGTAATTCTTCATCATGTTACAATAAATCATTTTACTTTCTTTTATATATCAGCTACTCTTAGGCCAGATAGCCTGAGCAGACAGACATGATGTGAGTTGTCCAAAGTGAGTCATTCCACCTGCTGTCTATCGTGTTGTTGGATGGTGCTTGTGGGCCCTGGTTCCCGTAGTGTGAAAGATGGCTGTCCTTGTTTAACATAAATTCTTTGTATTTATCCATTTTTTTCATTCTTTTCTTTACTTCATCTCCAAAAAAAAAAAACAAACCAGGAAAAAAATGTTAGAAATGTTGTCAAAGTAGTTGCTTGCCAGTTATGTGGGTTTATGTTGTACATTTACCTTCAGTTATGTCTGTGATCTAATTACTTTTTAATTTAGTGTTGTTTAGGACAAATTCTGTTAATTTTCCTTTTTCTAAATCATGGTGATGTACTTCAAAACATAGATGTTTCCAAATGAATTGCTTTGCATTACATATGCAAGGGCATGGAGTGAACAGTTCCTTGTGGAAAAGTCACAGAATTGACACTAAATTAAGAAATTCAAATGCCACTATTCCCCACAGGAAACACACATTACTATTTTTAGAATGCATCTTTCCTATAAGGTGTACAACTGTTTACATTTGGGAATGTTCAATAACTAACTTTTCTCAAGTTTTACTTCCAAGTACAACTTTGTCCTGAACTACATTAAAGAACTTTGTTAAAAAGAAAGAAAGAGAAAAAAAAAAAATAAAAAGAAAAAGTGGTAAAAGCATGTCAGGCAATAACCAGAGCTGTCCTTTTCCATTCCAGGACATTCACTGAACAATGCCAGGGATACAAGTGCCATGGATACTCTACCGCTAAATGGTAATTTCAACAACAGCTACTCACTGCGCAATGGAGACTATAACGACAGCGTGCAAGTTGTAGACTGTGGACTAAGCCTGAATGATACAGCTTTTGAGAAAATGATCATTTCAGAGTTAGTGCACAACAACCTGCGGGGCAGCAGCAAGAACCACAACCTGGAGCGGGCGCTGCCAGCCAAGGCTGTGATCGGCGGGAGCAGTAGCGAAGATGACGCCATCGTGGCAGACGCCTCATCTTTGATGCACAGTGACACCCCCGGGCTGGAGCTCCACCACAAAGAGCTGGAGGCCCCACTCATCCCTCAGCGGACTCACTCCCTTCTGTACCAGCCCCAGAAGAAAGTGAAGACCGAGGGAACTGACAGCTACATCTCACAGCTGACAGCCGAGGCTGACGACCACCTCCAGTCCCCCAACAGAGACTCTCTTTACACGAGCATGCCCAACCTCAGAGACTCTCCCTACCCAGAGAGCAGCCCCGACGTTGAAGAAGACCTCTCTCCCTCCAGGAGGAGCGAAAATGAGGACATTTACTACAAGAGCATGCCAAACCTAGGAGCTGGCCATCAGCTTCAGATGTACTATCAAATCAGCAGGGGTAATAGCGACGGCTATATCATTCCCATCAACAAGGAAGGATGTATTCCGGAAGGAGATGTTAGAGAAGGACAAATGCAACTAGTGACAAGCCTTTAATAGTGTAGCAAAGAAATATTAAAGGCCACGTTCAAGTATTAAAAAGACTTAATTGGCCCCATGCAGGCTTCCTCATATCTGCTCGAAGAGACAATTCTGTTGACCCCGTGGTTCTCCAGTAACAGGGATGACTGGACCTCGCAGTTCTGTGAATTTTTATAAAACAAAAACTTTGTATATACACAGAGTATACTAAAATGAATTATTTGTTACAAAGAAAAGAAATACCAACAAGGTATTTAAGATATCTTCTGCTGCTGAATTTAACAAAATTGTGAAAAAAAAAAAAGAGAAATAAACACTTTCCAGCCATTTTACTGCAGCAGGTTGTGAACTAAATTTGTAAATATGGCTGCACCATTTTTTTTTCTTAGGCCTACATTGTATTATATACAAGGC
The DNA here is from genome assembly GCF_001522545.3 of Parus major. Classification (NCBI taxonomy): domain Eukaryota; kingdom Metazoa; phylum Chordata; class Aves; order Passeriformes; family Paridae; genus Parus; species Parus major. The sequence goes on along the minus strand of NC_031777.1, from coordinate 17,990,225 downwards.
GTAGGCTTTAAAATCCTGTGGGACAAATTTACTGTACCTTACTATTCCTGACAAGACTTGCAAAAGCAGGAGAGATATTCTGCATCGGTTTGCAGTTCACTGCAAATCTTTTCCATTAGGGCAAAGATTGAATACATGTCTAACCACTAGCAATCAAGCCACAGGCCTTATTTCATATATTTCCTCAACTGTACAATGAACCGTTCTCATGAAAAAATGGCTAAAGAAATTATATTTTGTTCTATTGCTAGGGTAAAATAAATACATTTGTGTCCAACTGAAATATAATTGTCATTAAAAATAATTTTAAAGAGTTTGAAGAAAATATTGTGAAAAGCTCTTGGTTGCACATATGTTATAAGCTGTTTTTCTTACACTGTTCATAGTACGATAGTTTGTTTAAAATGCAAGTTCTACCTGTTTTCACTTATTTTTTCACTGTAAACAGTGTTCTGCTTTGACAAGTTAGTTTTTATTCTTAAGTTTTGAATTTTTATTGCCAAAAAAAACATAATTTGGGGAGAAAGTTGTTTTAGAAGCCAATTATGCCAAGCCTTGCACAAATTTGGTGTAGCTAACAAAGATTGTAACTCAATTCCCTGTTCATTCTTTAATCAGGGTTGGGTGGTAAGGGGTAAAGGGGACATTGGACACTTCTCACAAGCTTTCTCGTGAATAAAAGGTGCCTGTCCTATAAAAAAAATGAATAAAACATAACTATAACTCTTCCATATTCCTTCTGCCTATATTTAGTAATTAATTTATTTTATGATAAAAAATCAAATGAAATGTAAATTGTTTCAACAGAATTCTGCTTTTTTCATCCCTTTGTGTAAACCTGTTAATAATGAGCCCATCACTAATATCCAGTGTAAAGTTTAACACCTGTTTGACAGTAAATAAATGTGAATTTTTTTCCAAATAGGTAAAATGTGCATTATTATGTACGAAGCATAATTGGCATCAGCAGTCCTTCGACCCAGATGTGTCCTACCTAGAATGGCATCTTTACATTTCATGATTTTAGTGTTGAGAATTCAACAGAAACTGTCTATAGCCCCACAGAAGACAGGTCATCTTTACTATTCTTTTGTAACCATTGAATAGGATCAAACCCAGATATAGCAGGGTCATTAGGAAAATGTACTGTAAATTCATATATTTAAGTAGGCATCTTCACTGATATTAAAATTAAGGTGGTAAACACCACTGTCATATTCTTGGCAACAGTAATTAGTGGTTAATTATTAGTGATGAAGCTACATTGTTGCAGTGGGGAAAACACGAATAAGCAGCATTTGGCTAGCACTCTGAGTGCTATCTAAATAATTCATCCATCATGGCACTGGTTTGTGTTAGATAAATAAGCATGACTGTCCCTATTTTTATCAAACTAGAGAGCTGCAGAAGGCAGCTGAAGCACAAGATGTTATCTACAAATCAGTAGCTAAATTGGAAGTCTGAAATCTTTGTTGTGTTGATTCCCAAGCCTCTTTTGTTCCTCTCATCCAGGGCCTTTCAAAGATAGCATCAAGGACTGCATTTGTCACCACTTCCAAAACGGTGTTCTTTCAAATAACTCTCAAATTAATGTCCCATCATCACAAAGGCTGCAGTTTCATGTGTGGCCACTGTTACTTTCTGTATGACAACAGCAAAAATTCACTTGAAAGCTGTATCGTTACCTTCTAATGCATTGGAATATATCAAGTCCTTTTGGAAAATAAGTCAATGCATTTTTAAGAAGTTTGGATTTCCGAAGAATGTTTTAGGCAAGACTTTCCATTGTTGAGAGGGTTCAAACTAAAAAACTAAAATCCAGGCTGAGATGGAACTGTGGGGTTCAGGTAACCTCAATATATCTGTTCAGGACTGTGACATTGTAGCAATTGTTAATGAGAAAAAAAAGCATATTCAACTGTCAGCCACTGGAAACTCTTACCTTAAGTTCCTTAACACTTAAAAGTTACTGTGTTTGCAGTAGAGTCACTGAAACATTTAAAATTTAATCAGAAGTGGTTTACTTCTTTTTAGTAGAGATGCTTTAAAAATCTGAAGTCCCTATGAAACAGGACTTAGTTCTGATTCAGGGTACACAGCAGACTCCTTGGAGCAAAAATTATTCCCTTAGTCTGCCTGGCAAAAGCATACTTGCTACCTTCTACCTAGGAAATGATATTCTTAAGGATTTCAAAATTATGGTACTCAAGTAATTACAGTACACGACCTAATAACATCACCAACTTTCTGCAGAATCTTCAACCCTATTTTGAGCAATTACTCCTTTGTGTCTAACTAAAGGTGTCAAAACTACATACTGGAGAAAGGTTTGTAGCATTGTGATCTTAAATGCATACTCAATTGCAAATGTAACAAGTAAAATAAAACATGAAACCAGAAAATCTAGCTGATGAACCTGAGATGAACCTGCTGAACCTAAGTATCATAAGGGAATTCTTTTGTTAGCTTCTTTGTAATGTAGATGTTGCTTTTTAGTGAGCCTGTTGTTTTTTGGGTTGTTTTATTTTAATGTTGAGCTAGTGAGTGTCCTGTGTTTAGCTAGCAGCCAATACATTGCCAAATTTCTGTTGGTGTAATTTCTCAGTGTAGTAGGCTACAGTACAATTATATAGTTGGCAGCTTATTGTAATTTATGTTCTCTTCTAACATTCCTGCCACCTTGTCTTGGGATCAGAAGGACAGAAGAATTCAGAGGAAGAGGTCAAGAATAGTGAAATAATGGCAGCAGAATGGGGAAAGGAAACAAGTGTTTCTTCAGGGTCATCAGTTAACCAGTTTCTCTGATGGTGCCCACGATATGTTGCTATTTTAGGCACTGTCTTTCAGAAGAGCTGTAATTTTCTTATGGCTGGTAATCTCCTGTTAGTATCAGTGTTAACCCTACTGGCTCAGTTCAATTCTTCCTTGTAACTTCAGTCCAGTTATATTAATTCCTACAAAAGATTGAATGGGATGTGCATTTAGTGAACTGTTGTATAATGGTGCTATGCATTGTTTAATATAAAATACAGCTCAATTCTACATAAGTGAACCATAACATGAAGAAATGCAACACTGGTAATAACTTCTTAGTTAAAACTAACCTTTATCTGTAAATTCTACAATACACCTTGGCTTATTTTTAATTTGATATGAAGTTACTAATAAAGTTTACATATATTCACTTATGTAGGCAATAAAAGGTATTTCAAATTGACATAAATTATGGATAAAATATGTGTCATACTTGATGTTCTAAGTTGTAAGGATTTTTTTTTTTTAACTACTCAGAACAGACATCAACAGAGCAACAAAAAATATAAACAGTCCTGTGTACTGTAGCTGGTGTTATCCCATATTGCTTGAAAAACAACAAAACTTCTCTTCTAGATTTGATTATATGACAACATACAGTAGTGTAATGTTTTATCCCTGAATAAAATTACTTTTCACAACCAATAGAAGCTACAGGTAGACAATCATATGCATATATATAGATGTAGAAATATATATAGATATACACAGACAACATTTTAATTCACAAATTCTAGGGAACAATGAAGAATTTAAAATTACAGGATTCAGCAGTAATCCTTCAATTCTTCAGTAATCCTGCAAAGACACCCCAGAGAGATCACAGTAAAGCATTCCTTAATTTTTTCATAAAATAAATGGTGACAATAGTCTTCCACATTTATGAAAAGCAGTGCTGCCATTTCAGTAAGCAAGGATCTTGCTGTATGGCTGCACTGTAGGATGAGGATCCCAGATTTATGGATGCCACTGGGATGCTGGGTCTCTGCTCCACAGTGACAGCACAGTTTGTAATCCAGCTTTGCACTGAGTTGGAGATAAAATTAGCACTGCCACAACCCTGGAAGCAAGAGATCTGTGTCTTTCATTTACACAAACATTTTGTAAATTAGTAGGAATTCAGTTAATGGCTCCAGCTCAATCATCTGGCTCGGCCAAAAATCTGGAGAAAGGGTTCATTAGGACCCTGTTTATTTCAACAGTGTTTGGGGTTTTTTCTGTAAAATCTTCATGTGTTTTTTAGAACGACAACTTCCAAATCCTTTTATTCATGCAGGATAAATTCTCAATGGTATTTCATTAATTCATGCCTAAGAGCATTAATATCTCTTCTTAGTGTATTATGTCATCATTAATCTCAGCCGCTCCCCATCAAAGTTCCTGGCATGTGCAGCAGATCACACCATGGTGCAGCCTGAGTGGTTATAAATGCTACTGAAAATCACACAAGCCTCAACTCAGCAGCAAGGAGATTTTAAAGGACCATTCAATATAATGCACCAGCTGCTGCAGACATCATTCTGGGATCCCAGATGGGGGAAATCACAGTTGCATAAATTACATTCAGAATAGGTAGCTCCATAAAGAAAATTTTTCTACAGCAAAGTTTGTGTACTGAACCATTTCTTCCTTGTGTGCGCTCCTCCTTTTATATGGTGAAGTAGGAGCTCTGGCACAATGTAGACTCTCCACTGCCAATCAGCTAAAACCAGGCAGGAAAGCTGAGCACAAAAACATAAATGCACTTTAAAACCTCAGGTTCCCAAATAGGAGACAACAGGTTAGTACCTGCATGAGCTTTTGTAATGGAGAAGCTGGATCTCTGTAGATAGCATTGGAATAACTCCTCCAGTCCTATTGTAGCATTAGAATTGCTTTAAAATAACATAATGCTGCTGAACACTTGGCCTCCATGATTGCTTAACAGAATGATTCCCAAAGGTTAATGAGGTTCTCATGAAAATAATTCATTTTAATTCTCTTTAAATATACCACTTTGCTTCTTTTTCTTTTTTACTAACTAACTTTTGCTAACAATATAAATAGAAGCTTCTTAGTTGGTATTCTTAACTCCACACATTGTTTTAAATACTCAGCCTCTGCCTCCTATTACTTAACTTCTTTCTAAACAAACCCTTGTTTTCAGCATCCTCCACCTCTCTAATTATTTAGTTGCCAGTCTTCAGAGTTACTTTTTGTCAGTATGCTTTTGGAGATAGGGCAAGAACAAAATTATGGGTGATTTGTTCATGTTGATTTATGCATGGGAGTTCTATTCTGTGCTACTGCCACCCCCCATAGTCTCACATTATCTTTTGTTTTCGTAGGATCCCTTCACAACACACTATTCCACTAGGCTGGTCATAATAGTTATGGTTAATTTAGAGCCCAGCAAAGCCTACAAATACTTCCAGTTATTCTCTTGAATGTGTGCCCAGCCTTGCATTTCTCAGCATCGCAGTTCATCTGCATCACACTGGCCATTTATTCACTTTGTTAACCCAGGTCAGTCACAATCTTCCCTAGTTCTGATTAAGTGAAGTAACTCTCTGCTAACAGCAAACAGTGCCACCTCCCTGGCAGCATGTTCATCCCCATTTTCAGATAGCACCAGTGTAGGGGCACTATACCATTAGCCTTTTGCCATGCTAAAAAAATCGCCCATTTAATCCTGCTCTACCTCTTAGTTTCTAATGCACAACTACTTTAGCTCTCACTTCCTTAATACGCATTTGCTTTAATGGCTTCTTGGGAGGGATATTTTTATATGGATTTTTTTTTCTTTTTTAAATCCAAATAAATTACATCAACCATTCCCTCTAGTCTCAACAGCTGCACGATTGACTTAATTTTAGTACGTTAGAGAGGCACAATTTTCTTGCCCTAAGCAGTTACATCTCTTTTGGCAATGTTTCCTCTGCAGTTAAATGTGGATCTGCTAGATGTCAGACCCAAAAAGCACTTCACTGTTCAAAGTGAAACTTTGGTGGAATTTAGGCACTTAAAATCCCAGGTACAACAGACGTTACTTCAGGGACAGAATTAATTCTAATCTGGAAGACATGTATGCTTTTGTCAGTAAAGCCTTTTCATCATTCCAAGTTTGGTGACTGTGTGTGCAGCTCTGTCGCTGCAGCCAGGAGCCGTGAGCAGTGTCACTGCCTTCCTGTGCTTACCAGTGCAGCCCCTGAATGCCATGATCCAGGAATTAGGTTACAAAAGGGCTCCTTCCTTCCCCTGCTGAAGCTGAAGTCCTGACAATGACTGGCCTGAGGTAATTCTGTGATGTAAATGCCACCACCAGAACTCTGCAGCACCCATGGATCTGCCCTTGCTCCAGCTAGATCACTGCAGTGGGAGCTGCATTTGACAACCTTTCCAAACCTCTGTGAGCCTATGTGTACCCTCTGCTATGGCAAACAGGTTCCAAAATTTCTCCCAGCTTATTTTGGTTTTTTGTTGGTTTTTTTTTTTAAATCCCATGGAAGTTGAAGGCTCTGACCACACCAAGTATATTGTTCCTTTTGAGACGGGGTCATGACTCCTGCCGTGGGTTTTGGCCTGGTGTCCCTCCCATGCACAGATGGTGTGAGGCTGCAGAAGGGCCATGCCATGTTTGTGGCACTGACCATGCAAGGACCTGCAAGGTGCTGTGAGGTGCTCTCCAGCCAAAGGTGGGCACTGCTGCACCAAGGGCACCCTCACTGCCTGTGCACAATGGTCAGAGAGCCAGACTGGGGCTGGCAGAGTGCACAGCCTGGCAGCTCTCAGCCCCTCGCTCCCCTCCGTGCCATGCTAGTGACAGCCACACTGTGGCTGCAAAGGCTGGCTGGGGCTCTCAGCTTCCATCTTCCTCAGGCAGGAGCAGCTTGATAGGAAGCTACTGATAAAGTCCTTCCTGAGGAGAACTGGGCTATCTCTGGCTAAAGCCCGAATGTGCAAGTTTATGCAAAAAAGTGAAGGTTTCCAAGCACATCAGGGGTTGCCAGAAGAGCCTGGATGTTTTTGCAAAAGCCGGGGAGAAAGAGGAATACAGACAGATGGAGAAGAAAATGAAAGGACAATATAAAGCAAATGAGGTGCAGAATTAATTTTGCCCTTTCTCTTCTTTATAGCACCACTAGCTGCTGCCCCTTCAAGGCAAGACAGGAAAATCTCAGTAGTGTCAATCTGTTTGGGTAATTTGGATAAATACTTCAGAGAGCCATTTCTAACTCTTCATACTTGTTGATTCATGTATATGACCTAGCCTTGCCAGATCACAATATGCTTAAAGAGAGCACTCAAGAAATATTTCTTTCCAATGTATTGAAATTTTCAAAGCACACTTTCAAAATCCAGTTTAACAAAAACAATTTAGAATTGAAGAATCTACCACTCACAAAAATTATGGAAAATGAAGGAAACAGTCAAAACACCTAGCAAGAGAAAGTTGATTAGGGATTTGCCTTAGCACAAGCTTCCCATAAGTTATCTAGGCAAGTTTTTTAAAGCTGTGAATACACCTGTCCCTGAGAACAAGGCTGATTAGCACCAGCAAGGCAGTGTTACCCATGCAGAGGTGCTGTAAATACCACAGTACTGTAGTCCTCAGCATCACTTAAGGAATATGGTCTATGTTCATTGTTAGCAGTTCTAAAAGAATCTGCAGAGACAATGTTTGTCTCATATTTAAAGGATTACTGTCCTGACTGAATACTAAAAGTAAGCAAAAGCGACACCTATATATAAAGAAGGAGAACCTACACTTACAGTCCTACAAAGTTCTGTATAACTTGCTTTCATGATCCAGCTCATGGTGAGCACACAAAAGCTTCTCCTAATGCAGATGCAGAAAGTACACAAAGCTAAGTTCTGAATAAAGTAAGCATCCAAAGTAAGCAGGTAGCTGCTGCAGGGGAGGTTCTTCGAGGTCTTAGCAAAAGCTTGATGTACACTAGCTGGCACTTACGAGACTACTTGGTCTCCCCATGTCAAGATAAGAATATGTTTATACTTGTAAGTGCTCTAATTAGGTCAACTTGATTATTGTTCTGTGGTTTGACAGATGCTGTGTTTAAAGTAATTTCAAATACTAATTTTTAGACCTTTTCTGTGAACTGATAAATCAAATGCTATTTATTCATGGAATTATTATTTTCTTTCTTAATGCTTATTCCCTCTGGCTTGTAACTTTAATTAGAACCTGCTATCTGTTCATATTGGTAATGGTAACAGTTGTCACTAGCATACAGATGCATAGATTCAGCTCGTTATTGCCCCTTTGACATTATACTTAAAGCCTAACAATCTTCCCAGCTATGAATCTGAGCATACCATCCATTAGTGCTTTATCTCACTGCCACCCTGAACTCAGACTCTAAACACTAACAACCTGATTGTTTTTTAACCAACCCATAATGCATTTCCTAAAGACTAGAAACTGTACAAAAAATAGCTTCATTTGAAAATAAATATCTGCCTGAAAAGGTTATTCAGCCTATCCAGATTTCTTTTTTATTACCATAGATTTTCCCAAGGCAGTATTGTTTCTTGAATAATTATCGATCTAAGCAATCATGTGCTAAAGCAGTCTGATTCACTCATTAAACATACACACAGAAAAGGACTTGGTTACCTTGGTGAAAACAAACAACTCCTCTTCTGCTTTTTTGCCTGCTCCTCAAATTTTTCATAGAATATAATGACTGCATTGAAATGTAATCAGGTAATATTTCATTTGCATTTGTCATGAAAAGGACACATCAAATATATTTCTTAGGGCAGAGGAATTAGGATCTGGAAAATTGTTCAAATAACACTAGTCTTGTTTGATTTGTGTCTTTACATACTGATTCATAGGTTTCAGTGATTTGAAAGGCGTTTCCCAGTAGCTAGTTGCAATCAGGTTCTAGAAGCATGCCAACTTACCGCTTAGATAAACTATTTAGATAAACGTTCCCTTCCAATAAAAATTAATTCCTTTTTCATTATTTTTCACTCTGTGATACAGAAAATAATATCTATTTCACATATTTATGATTAAATATATCAGGAATAGAGTAGCTTTCAAGGTCTCTGATCATTGGGAGTGTACAGACAGGCTGCTCTTGAAATGGTCTTTATACCCCACGTAAGAGTCAGCAACACCAGCCAGGAACAGGCTTATGAAGGTATCCATTTGCAAATAATGCAATTTAAAGGACTTAATGCAACAATTTAAAGGATTTCTTTTTTTTTTTTTTTTTGCATTGACTCATGTAGTCCATGGATGGTACAAAGTTAGATTCAGCCTCACATCTTCAAACAGCCAGCACTACTTGCTTACAGAGAAGGTACATTCTGCTGCATTAATGGTGATGATGCTTAAAGCAGGCACAGGAAAGGCCTTCTGCATATCAAATATTTAGTCTTCACTTGTCCTCACAAACAGGACAAGTGATCTAAAGGTTCTCCAAGTGACATTGTAGTTCAGCATGATGCTCTGTGCCACAGAATAAAGTATTATATATTTTGGAAGGAAAGAAGTGGTAGTTCCAAACAAACAAAGGTTCACCAGCTGTGAATCTGCTCAGAATTCTGCAGTCTGTGAGTCCTGGGTGCTAGAGACAGCAGGATTTCTACACAGCCCGGTCTAGTGGAAGGCTCCCTGTCCATGGCAGGGAAGGTGGAAGCAGATGATCTTTTAAGATGTCTTCCAAACCAAATCATTCTGTCATTCTGATTTACTAGAATAATCCAGTTGAAAAAAACTTAGTATCAGGAATGGAATTTAATTCTCTAACATACATTTATGAGATCAAGTGAGAGATACCTGGTGGGCTTTGGTGAATTATGGAAAAATACTGTGGCCTCCTGATATAACTCTCAGTGAATATTTCTCCTGAAATACTGAAAGATTATCACAATCATTTCATTGTAGCTACAAGCAGGAGTTCTGCTACATCAGGGAGTGGAAGAGCATGAAGGATATGCCCAAATAACTTTTTGACTCAATTTATGCCAATCAAAAATTAGCATATTTTGATTGAGGTCTGTGAGATTATTCCAGTCCTGCACCAGTTAGCGGGAACAGAGTGAAGGTTGGTGTCTGGTGCCATCTATTTCCTGCCATTTCTCTCTGCTGCTCACCCCCTCTGTTTTATTACCTTATCTCAGAGCCAGTGCTGTTCCACATCCATGCACTCCTTCTTGTAGAATCATTGCTAAATTTAATGCTCACTACTTAATCAATTTTCTCTCAACAGGTAACGAATAATTGAACAGTTGGGGGGTGGGGAATGACAAGATTTAGTGTGTTACTTCCTCGTAGGAAACAAGACAACTCACCCATTTGTATTTATGCATATTCAATTTCTTCCATTAGCCAAATGACCCTAAGAGTAAAGGACTCCATGTCAACTCATCCAGCTGGTAGAAAATAACAGGTACTGTGTACTCCAAGCCCAGCACTGGACCCCAATAAATAACATTTGCAACTGGTGAAAAGGTGAAGACAGCAGAAGATAGGAACCTTTGTAATATATTTCTTTGTTGCCATGTTTTATTCTGCCACCAGCAGCAGATTGCTGTTCATAAGAGTAAAGCTTGCAGTGAAGCCCTGGCCCCAGTTAAATCAATGGCAAAATTTTTGCTGACTTCAGTGAGACCATGATTTCTCTTCTGAATCGTTAAGAGAATCTTTCTGTATCTCAGTTTGTTGATTCTTAGACTTGAATACTAGACATTAAAAATAAAGGCAAAAAGTACTCCAGTTTTTCAAAATTATTTCCAGCCATGGAAAAATGCTTTGTTTCTTCACCACTCATAACCTTGTTCCACATGCATCACCCCCAGTAAGTGCTATTTCACAAAGGAGAGCACACACTGTTTTTTGCCCACTAGATCAATACCTGTCTAAAAGTATTTACTCACCAAAAGGCTGTGATCCTTTTCTTTGTCACCCTTGAACTTCTGTTCTGCTCTTGAAATTTTTTGCTTTTTGACACAGGTTCTTCTTTTATTTCCTGGCTGTTTCTAGCTCCTAATAGGATGTTTTTTAGTTTTTTGCTGTCACATTTATTATAGAGTATACATCATAGCTTTTCCACTTGTCTAATCAGAGGGTTGGTCCAGAACTGAAATTGCAGCTGTTTTAAAATGCTGCCTATAAACATACACTTTATCTTCAGTTCCTGCTCACAGTAGCTCGAAGGAGACAGGAAGATGATGATCAAAAAAGAAAATGGAAAAGACTGATGGGGGACTTGTTTTAAAGAAACAGAAGAAGAGTGGAAGGGCAAGCAAGACATACAGGTAATCTACTCTCTGTTGGAATAGGGCAGCCCTTATTGTATCATACTCTGTGAATGTACTCAACGGAACAACTTATATTCTGACTAGCAAAGACTAAAGTGATGAAAGAAGCTGGAATAAAAGGATATTAAATAAGCCCTGGATAGTTGACTGCAATATTCACAGCCTTTGGAATACTTTATCTTTCCTGCAATTGGCTGCCGACACACCATTTGTCTTTAGAGAAGCTCAAGCTTTCTTTCAACTGTCTGAAAACAGATAAACCATGTTCACTGTCAGTAGAGACTTAAAACCTGTATTCTTAAAGCAGAATCTGGAGAAAAAAGCAGTTGTTCACTCTCTCCAGTCCAACTGGAATATTGTAACAGAGATGGAGGTACAACAGGAAAATTAAGGCAGTCACCCTTTTGGCATCAGGGGTTGATGTTCCCACTCTGAATCACCTGGAAAGGATTTAGCAACAGATCCCTCATCTGCAGGAAGAATGAGCCAATTCCAGCAGCACTGTGTGTCCAGCACACGTCCAGAGCTCCCCTCCTGGGCCCTGACACAAAATCACCACCAGAATGCCTAATTTGGGAATGAGTCTCTCAGCAGAGATGCTTCATTTACCTAGTGCCCCAAATTTTGAGTTTTATGTGACATATATCCCATCTGAGAACTTACCTGCTACAGCTTATTCGAGAAATGTGTGATAGGGTCTGATTTAACATTCCAGACCACATAATCTTTACTTATACCCTGACCTCATTTCTTCTTATGCTGATGTGCCTGCAGAGGCTGCTAACCTCTGTCCTATTGCCCAGAGGAAGCAGCATTTACAGCCCAGATTTTGACACTAGACACATAAATTTGGAATAAAATCTGAAGTGAGTCTTTGTCAATATAACTGAAAGAATAAGAATACCTTTTTTTCCCCTGAAGGACAGCATTTTAGCATATCTCTGAACTTGACACAAAATGGGAACTTTGACAACTCTCTCTTACATAACAAAGTGTTTTAATTAATTCACTTTCTCAGATTTCTAGTGGCAGTAACCTATTTCAACCTTAGCAACTAGTCATATTGACATAATCACAAAGAGTACACAGTGCACAGTGTATGATCAGAAGCGTATAATATGCCTGAAGTGTAAAATGCTCCAACAATAAAGCTGAAAAAAGTATTGTTTAGTTATTGGCAGAACTGGTGCATTTGTGGTTTCATCCAAATAGCTCCAACTCTGAAATTAATGCCTGTGCATAATTTTTTCAGTGTGGCACATATTATTTATTAAGCAATAGGTTAAAATCAGAGAAAGGAACATTTTGAACTACAAAAATATTGTAGCTTCTACTGTTTCAAGGTGGCAGGGGAGTGGGAGTGGCTCTGGAGTTGAGTGGCAAGGTTATAATGAAAACCTTTTCCCTATGCATATCAGATACCACGATGCACAAAACAAAAGATAATTGTCTTCCTGAGTAACTCACTGTATTTTCTGCTCAAAGCCTATTGAAAGAGTAGATAACTTGATATATAAAATCTGAAATGTCATCAGTTGAGGGTTTTTTTCTTGCATCATTTTTCTAGACTCTGAAGGTAACTGCAGTCAATGAGCATATCGCTTTTCATTTAAACAGGCTTTAGGTCATCACACTGCTGTTTCTACTCCAGACACTTTGTGCTCTTATTTGCTACTGTCTCATTACTCCTCACCCAGAAATGTCAACTGGGAGCTTTCTGGCAAGTGACTACACCTTTCTCTGTAGGAACAGAAAGGACAATGGATGCTGAAAATGTAAACACAAACTAGGATGTGCCATCATTTGCATTCATTGTCTGACGCTCCAGAACAAAGTCTGAACAGGGTCAGTATCTGCTCCGGTCATCATAACAGGCAAAGTTCATTGAATCAAGGGCTTTGCCAAAATAAGGGCCAAGAATCCAAGATTAAATGACATTGGTGTAGTTGGGGGTGTGCATAAAAAAGAGTTTAATTAAGCAGTACTGTAGGAGGAGAGGCCAAGCACAACAGCATTTTATACAACCTCTGTTCTAGACTGCACATAGTCTACCATGTATACCATATATATACACCATAGATGCTTTCTTTCCAAGTTTTCTCATTCATTCCAAAGCCAGAAGCAAAGCCAGGTAAGTGTTACCAAGCAGAAATACACTCCTGTTGTGTGCTGTTCCCTCCATAAGCTTGTGCAGCAGCAGTGTCGAACGCAGCACCAATGACCCGAAGCACATAACACCACCAGCAGCTGCATAGGCCCTTTTCTTCTCTAGCAATGAAATGACTGCAGCTGACCTTGTATTAGACTGGGTTTAAAAGAAAATTGCAATGAGAACTGTATCATATCAAGGCCTTTATTCTACTGCTGCAGGAATTAGCTTTTGAAGTCAATAAAATCCTACCAATTTGCTTAAAACTTGGTTTTCTATCACCTGTCTGCCACAAACACACACAGACACAAACACACACACACACACACACCCTCCCTAAAGCAATATTAAAAGCACTTCATTCATGTAAGATCATGTAAGAGAGGAGTCCCTGGTTTTGGAATTGAAGGCAGCTCTGCCAATTTGGTTACCAAAACTTGAACAGAAAATAAAATATTGCACAGTCTTTCCACAGATGACTAAGAGACAAACTCCTCCTACCGTGCTCAGGACTACATTATTAATAGTATTCTGAAGGTTACAAGCCGATTTGTCCATATTATTTCAAGGTGACTGCATTTTTATGTAGCATATGCCTAACACCGTGGGTATGATTACTACCACTATGTAACGCCAGTTTTCATGGGTTATTAATTGATAAATGACAGCCAACTCTTTTTTAGCTGCTACATAAGTCCTTTATTAACACATTTAATTCAATAAAGAGCAGGGCAGTACAAATCATAGTGAAGGACAGAGAATGAGTTTGTTCAGCATCATACCCTGACTTCTGCAGCCTCAGTAACAGGGCACGGTGCATCACCTTCTCTCACAATGGGTCATCTGCAACCTGGAGACAGCAAACTGTAAAACCAACAGACAACATTCTTTTCCCAGAACCACTTAAAATTAAGAGGAGGAAAGGACAGAAATCTCACAAGCCTGTCCTGTAAGGTTATTCACTATGGCTGCAATGTTGTATGAGGTGAATGAATGCCCTGGATATAACAAGAGCTCCTGGAAAATAAAAATTTACCAAAAGGAAGATGGATGACAACAGAGTGACAAAAAATCACAGAAGAAGAAATAGAAACAAAAATTTGAGAAAAAATTCAAACAAAAAAACAAAAATCCCAAACTTTGGAGCATGCTGAGTAAGGACCACAAGAATTTCAATGATGGATTGAAATAAGCACAAGTATTTGTCCAATGAGATATTTAACCATGAAGACATAATAGCATTGAAGGAAGAATCCAAAATAGATCCTCTTTCATGTGAAGAGCAAAAAGAGCTGGTGAAATTCTTTATTGTAGCTAATTTGGTATATTTTAAAATAAACAGATCCCGACAGATTTCTAATGAAAATAGTCCATTTACATCAATATCTCAAAATTTCCTGTTTATTTTTGTGAATCCAAATGAAACCTTTAGAAGGGAGTACCTAAAAATATTTATGTTGACATTGTTGAGAAAAAGTTTCACACGACCTGCATAAAACTAATGTAAAATAAAGTTGGTAAAATAATACATGCATTTTAAAATTGTTCTAACTACAAGTCATGTCCTTCCCTATTTTTAAAGAAAGTATTCCCTAATTATTCATTTTATAGTTCAAGAATAATACAGAGCTTATGTAAATGTTCTTTATTATAAAATAAACTGAATTTGCTGACCTTCTGACAGGCTGCAAAAGGCATCTCCCTGACTGAGATTTTGGTCGAATGCCAAAATAAAGGAGCTGCATTTTAAGAGTTGTCTTTTTTAGGTAGCTAAAAAGCTTCAAAGTATTTACTGCAATAAAATTTGTTGGCTAAACTCTTGCCTGAGCGATAATTACAGCCCTGCTACAAAATGACACTATTACTTAGAAATTATGGTAACTTGTCTCAGATTTAGGAATATAGTCAGGCAACTATCTAGCATCAGCCTTGTAGAGCTCTTTACTGATTGTTACAGGGTCAAATAAATAAATAAATGATAACCGAGGTGAGTAATTTCAATGAATTATTCTTTTCCTTTTTATTTTCCTTACCAGCGTTTCTTTGCCAAAAAATGTCAAAGTTCTGGAAGTTCTGCTCAAAACAGAAGGAATACAGGTTAGCTGCAATTTTGTTTTTAATTCTGAACTCAATTTTTTAATTTTTGTTTTACCTATCTTTACTGAGGCATGTCAGACTCTCTCCTCATATTCTTCTTCAAGCTTGTGGAAAGATTCAAAAATCACAGTTTTCCTGCTGAATTAATCCACAGAATACAGATAAATTTAATGTGTACTTGTTGGTGTAGCTCAGAAGAGAAGACATTTGGGAAAACACAGCCCTCATAAAGCAGGAGAATCTCCCTCAAGACTTTTGTCTTAAATACTTTTCTAGATTGATAAGACAGATGCTTTTGCTAATGATTATTTTGTTTAGCTGTTCATGGTCTCCTCTCCAGAGCAATTTGTCAGAAGAAAGGCTCAGACAATCAAGTCTCTGGCAGCCTGTTCTTGATCAAAGGCTGTTGGGCAAAGTCCTTTTGCTCAGAGAGGATGGACCAGCATAAGCACCGAGAGCAAACCGGGGAGGGGTCTCTGGGGCAGCTCTGTTTTAAAGGTCCAAAAGATTTCCAAACAGCTGCTTCCCACCAGGCCCTGCACAGGCTTCTGCCTCAGCAGCAGCTGGGAGACAGCCCAGTCTGGACCTACACTCACAGGGCAAATCTCCAAGGCTGTCTAATTACATCTGAGATTTCTCTGCCCCTCTAAGACACAAGGAGCAGCCAAGCAATAAACAACGAAAATAATTCTGTGCTTAAACAACGGTATCTAGTGTCATTTTAGACACTGAGTGAAGACATCTGCCCAGAGAGCATCCCAGATGGGACTTTAGGGGACCATTCTAAGAGACAGAGCAATTGCTATTGCATGTCTAATTCCTTTAAACAGAAAACAGAAGTTGACAATGTTTCCATATTTATTAGCTGAGGCCATGATCCTTAAAACATCACACAATATTTAATATTAATCACAGCA
This sequence comes from Parus major, assembly GCF_001522545.3. NCBI lineage: Eukaryota > Metazoa > Chordata > Aves > Passeriformes > Paridae > Parus > Parus major. The sequence continues at coordinate 17,973,971 of NC_031777.1, read as the reverse complement.
AAATTATATGCAAAAATAAGGACTTGCACTCCTGCTGATTTGAAGACATTAAAACATGTAACAGTGTTTATGAAGCTCACAATTTTCAGAAAATCCACAAGAATTTCATTCATTTAACCTCATCTTAGAACATCTTGCCTCTCAGATATTTTTCTGTTAGACACAAAACCTTATGAAGAGGTTTAGCAGAGAAATGTGAGATATTGCAACCTTTGCTATTTTATATTCAAATACATTATCATTCTACCAACCAAAGAGGTAATGACAAAAATTCTTTTATGTTTGCATTAAATTCTGTGATTTAAATTGGAAATATTGTCGATTATAGGTCTTCATCTTTGCTTCAATCACATATATATTCTTAAATGCATAAAATTGTAGGTAAAAAAACATACAAATGCTATATATACCATACCATACTAATGCTGTCAAATTCTAAAAAGCATATTACAGTTCAGTGTCAAAACTAAATACAGTATATATCACATCTCATATTACTTTTAATGTCCCAGCCTTTATTCTCAAAACATCTTTGGCTTTTTTAATGTCCATATCCTCAGTGACTACCATTTGTAAAATTTCTCTGGTACACAGAGAAATAGGAACCTAAAGAAGGGTGATGGGAAGGTGTAAAAAGTGGTACAAAAGGAAAAATTACGTTCTCAAACCCTAGTAGAAATGGAAAATTAAGGGTCTTAGAGTCACTCAAAATCTTATCCTTTACCTGTCAAAAATAGACTCAGATCATTCCAGTCTCATAATAAATCTATTCATCTGCAGAGTTTGGGAATGACCAATATGAATGATCTTGCCTGTACTTTTGGAGTTCAAAAGCAATCAGGGAGGAGACTTTTCCTCTCCTTGCAAGCTCCATCTTCCTAAGTTTGTCTGCCTTTCCATACAGACTCAGGTTACTTGCAAGTGTCAGGTGAGTCCTCCTCAACAAGAAGCAAGTCCTTAAACACTTTCTATTCCAATCATTCTCTCCAAAAATAAGGGATTTGAAAAATGATAGTAAGACCTACATGCCTGCTCTAGAGATTCTGCAAACCATGTCATGACAACTACTTTTCCTATTGCCAAGAGAATAATCTGGAAGTTTTGGGCTGAACTAAAACTTTGTTATTCATCATGAAGGGGAGAAGAGTCCTCTGGGCAAAATTAGCTGGGTTTGCTATTGCCAACTTTCACTGTATTTAGGAATGATATAAAGAAGATGGATTTTATTTCTCCTGATATCTTTGGAGTCTCAGGTTTTTTTTCCATCTTTGTCTTCTCTCCCAATTTTATCTATTACAGTGTGGGAGAAATTTTAAAGCCAAACTTGGTCTGCAAAATAAATCCTAAGTCAGAAGTATTGACTATTTGGCATTCATTGCTGACAGTGTCAAACAGGTGAAGATGAAAACCTATCTTGAAAGCATAGTTACGAAGGTTATTTAAAATAAAATAAACCCTGAAATGTCAAACACAACTGTAAGAGTAGAGGTTGGACTACATTCAACATTTCATCCCAACTGGACTTCTTGAACCTGTGTCAAATGCTAGAAATAAATTCACTTTCAGCTGCAATTGAAGATTCTTTCTTTTCCCAGATAAGTGTGAAGCCAGATAAAAGCTGATCTGTCAATTTTACAGGTAGTAGGAACTAAAAAATCATTTCCAATAAGACAGGAGGCTGGACTTAAGTCTTCAGGAAGTTTTTTCAGTAGGGATATTTCCTGACAGAAGAAATGAATCTATTCATGCAGAGTCAATAGTTTGGTGATACAAACTGCATTGTCTGTTCTATATGACACTTCGAGAAATGTATCAAAATACATCTGGTTTACCTTTTACTAAGTTGGATTACCAGGGGTCCTTCTGCCCACTATATCTATGTATAAGTATACATATGTGTGTACATACATATATGCACACACATGGACTTTGGATTTATCTCTTGTTTTTCCAAGAAAAATTCAAATCTATTACAACAGCAGAAGATAATTTTCAATTCCAACCTCCATGAATTTTCCACTGATTTTGGTTGGTGTCTGAAAACGCTATAGGCTGAGAACCTGTTTCACAACAGTGGTACACTAATTCCTAGCCATAACAGGCCTTACATCATTGCCTGAGAGGTGATGTCCTTCTCAGGCTGATCATGGATACAAGTTCTGGCAGCTTTCCACTCACCTGTGGTTCAGTACAAGAGTAAAATTCATAAACCACATATAAGCTGCTTACACAGGACTAACTTTTAATCTGTGCATAAAACACAAGCTTGCTGCTGAGTAATGGAAGAAGTGAAGGAAGAAAATACAGCAAAGATCAGAAATGAGGACTGATCTAATTAATATAAGCAAAAGTATAGCATGGCTTACAAGGCAAAATTGCTCATTGGAGACCATGGATGGTGGTTTATTAGCAATTTCAGAAGTACATTTTTACATTTTAAGATATCAGCTCAGTAGTCCCCAGAGTCAAGGCTTCTGCTTTCACTACTGAGCTGTTGCTTGGCTGAGTGTTCCTGTTTCCAATTTGATCCTGCCTGAAACAGAAGCTTCCATGGTTGGTAGCACTGAAAACACAAATTAAAACTTTGAAAAATTATGTTAGTGGAAAATATTCACTCTCACACACCACAGCATTGGTTGGAGGCAGGCTTCCTTGAACACTCTAATTTAACCTCTTACATACTAGAATACTTTCTATTCTCCATTGCTTATTTTTACGGGGAACTTTCACAGGTTCACCAGCTCGCAGACTCTGAAGGAACTAACAGGATTAACATAACAGAACCACATAGGGAGGATGTTCCTAGGACATCTTGCACCCTGCATTTCCACAGCTACCTCTGAATTAAATAGCTAATTGCTGGGAGCTGTATAGCCATGCTGCTGGGCACTTAGATGGACATAGCAACTCTGATGAGGAACAGAACATATTTATTCTGGCAGAGGCCCACTCTACAGACACTGTAGTATTTCTTATGCTAGCTCTGTCTTTGTTATCTTTTTTATATCCTCTCACTGCAACACTATTATGCTTGTGTGATTATCAAATGACACAAAGGTCAAGGGTTTGTTGATGATCAAATTTAGAGGTCAGTGTCAGACCCCACTTGTCTGACCTAGCGCAGTCTAATGAGGCTGCTTTATTTTCAGGGCAATTTCTTAAGCAATAGAAATGCAATCTAGCAAAACAACTGTCACAGAAGGATGCAGTAAAGAGTTGATAGCAGCTTAAGATGATCACTTAGTAAGATTTCTTCATCTGTCCCTAGGTTTCCTAGCCTCATAGTAAGTTGCAAATAATTGTAGGTATTCATATACAAAACTAAAAGATTTTTAATATTGCCTCATTTTCATAAAAATAAATAATAATAAAAAATTATATATGAATTTTATATGAATATATATATATATATTTCTATATATAAATTCTATATATGCCAGAAACTGAGGAGAAGCAGATGCTTTGTTCACCTTTCAGCATTTCTAGAACAGGTTACTGGATCCCAGCTCTAAGTTTACTGGGAGCTAGAAAACCAAGTCTCCCCTGACCTGGGGATCAGAATAACCCTTCCACTCTTCAAAGTCAGTATCCTCAGGAAGACAGAATTGTACCTTTGAGGAAAAGAGGAGGTAAGCTTATCTCTACATAAGCTGTGAAACCTGTGGGACTGGTGAGACATTGATGGAGGATTTTGCCTTTGAAAATCATCTGATTCTGACTTCAAATCCAAACTGAACTCTGTGGCTGCTACACCTGATTTCAGGGCTAAACCCTCCATTTAACTGCTGCCTCATATACAGCAAGCAAGGATCACAGAGCAAACATGTTACACATCTAGCAGCTCTACTAATATGGGTCCTATGAACTTTTCTCCCCTCTACCTCCCAAAAGTCTTCTGATTCCTGATTTCCTCTCAGCTCATAGGGAATTGTGCTGACACAGGTAAAGGGGCAAATAGCAGCAATCATTTGCTCTCTTACATTGGTTCTGCCACAGAGAAGCACAAACAAAGCCTTCAAAGGGCCTGATCTAATCTCTCTCTGGAAAGCCAACTCCATTCATCACCAAGTACATAAGCAACACATGCCTAAAGGAAGGTCAAACATCTGCACATTAGATGTACACAATCCTACACAAAACCACCAATTCATCATTCTTGAGTAGATAATATAGATATTTTACTATTAAGGATTTAATTTCTTAGTTCAGCTAGGCATTTACATGAGTTGCTCCAGAAACCTAGGGGGAGAGGTAATTGTAAAGGCAATAGCAGAAGCTGTATGTGTTTAAAACACTTCTGTAAATCTCTGTACAAAGCTATACATCCCGAATGTGAGAGGAAAGGAACTGTGACAAAGAGCATCTGCTCTTTGAGTAGCTGTGACAATGAACTCTTTAAAGTGACAACCCAAATATGGGGAAGGGCATTGCTTAGATCAAGCCCACATGCTACTGCATAGTAGATATGCTCTATGGAAAATGAAAATTAAACTGAACCGTTTGGCAGGGTGGAAGTCTTGTGAAAATTTCTTGCATGTATACAATAAGGAAAATTAATTGGAACATGGGAGAAGAAAATAATTCTGAAAGTGATTTAATGGTCCTACTGAATAGTCCAAACCCTCAAAGCTGCCAGGACGTAAAATATTTATCATTACATCATGCCAAAAAATCACTTCCTCAGACTAGAGACCCAACTTCATCTCCTAAGTCACAAATTTATCAGTAAGTTGCAAGAAAAGGATGGCATTGCAATGGTCTGGGTCTGGGAAAAGATTCTTTCTGTTATGTGCCAGCCAAGAGTACCCACATGCAAAAAAGGAAAATTCAATTTGGTGAGATACAGGCCTGATATATATAACCAAGAAATGCTGGTTTTATCTGTGATTATGTAAGAAAAAGGAAAGGGAAATATGATTTGGTTCTGCTGTTAAAAGACATGCTGTAGCCAGGCTTCATAATGTATTCTCAGTTTCTCTGTAGCGTAAGAACAGCAACAGTAAAGAGAACAACAGAAAAAGACTCAGAAGACATGGCACTGGGGCAGGAGAATCAGGTGCCATACAGAATAAATAAAGACCAGTGAGCCAGATCACATCAATAATGTAGGTCAGCAAGAATGTCTAGGAGGAAGCCTGTGTAAGGCTTCTGCAATTAAGAAAAGAAAATCCTTTGACTTCATGGCATGTCTTCTGAGATGAATATCCCATGGCTACAATTAAAAATGTTATTTGGGTTTGTTGACCCTCTCTGCACACATACCCTAAGCTTTTAAATAATTTGTTTTTTTAAGGTGAAAGCAACAGATCATGGTGTGTGTGAGAGTGTGTGTGTCCTACACACCCACCCACCCACAGTTACACACTCGCAGACTCAAACACGCTCACACACATTTACACACTCACACACTCACACTCACACTTAATTTCTAGTTAGAAATTAAAGGTCTCTTGGCAGACTCATGAAGAAAAGGCTTCTGATGCTCACAGAATATTCATAATAATGCTGGTCTGCTCATAAATCACTTTTCTAATCCTTTCATATTTCTGTATTCCATCAATCAAATGAATGTAATTAATATTATTTAAGCTTTGGGAGGTGTACATTTGAAGAAGCCATGGATTTCCTATGATTTATTTTATCAAAAATTTCCTCTTTTCCATTATTCTGAGAACAAAAAAGAAATAAATATCAGGTTGATTACTGCATTCCATCATGTAAATATGAACAAAAGAGAAACATCTGTCCATTGGTCTGGAGATGTTTGGCCTTCCATTGCTCAGCTTCCCATGGCAATTGAATGTACTGAAGTAATCACATTTTAGTTTTTTCTTGGCTCTTGGAAGACAGCATTTCATGACCCAATGATTTTTAAAAGGAATTGAAAAAAGTAAGTCTGCATATTTTGAGACTGAATTACTCCAACATGAAATAAGCTCTTATTCACCAATACTTACAAATAGCTTTAGCAAAGATAAAATAATGCATATTGTAATTAATATTTTAATTTGTTAAGAAAAGCTAAATAGTGATTATACCCCTTCCCCTCCCCTTTCCCCCTGACAATAATGAAGCTAGGCAGTTTCAAGAGAAGCAGAGCAGCCAGGAGTTTAATGTCGTTGATTAAGAACATGTTTCCATGGTGGCTATTATGTCCCTCTAAGAGACGAAAACAAAACCAAGTCTTATTTCCTTTTAGAACTACAGGGTTTCTTCTGCCTTTATAGGACAGACAACAAGAAAATGTTTAGGGATAATTAAAGGCAATTAGGCTCATCAAGGCTCATTTCTGGTCTAGCTCCACTTCTTTTCTCTACAATGTGTACTAATTGCTGCTTCAACATATCAAGTAGCATGGATGACTTTTTTTTTGTACTTCCACAAACAAGACTGCTTGGTCATTACCAGCTTTGACAGTGTGAATAAGAGACTCCTGATTAGCTTTTTGTTTGCTTTTTTAAAGGTTTATACTACATGTCCTATTGAATCTGATAATAGAGAATAATAAATTAACACTTAGCAATTGTGCAGTACCTTCTGCTAGAGGATCTCAAATTTCTTTGCAAACATTAATGAATTAATTCTCTGTGCCATTTAGTTGTGCTTAATAGGTATCATCATCATAATTTGGTGGACTACTGAATACAAAGATGTTGGGTAGCACATTTAGTGTCACAGTCAACACGTTACAATGTTGGTCTCCTGTTCACACGCAATTAGCTTGTTTGCCATAAACATGCCTCCCGTGTAGCTTCTCTTACATCCGGCTTTGATTCATTCATACTCAGGTCATATAAGTTCTTCAAATGTCTAAACTTCAAAGAGAGGTTTCTAGAGGGAAATTAGTAAGAGGCAGAGGATATCCAGAATGACATACAGAAATATTCAAGTGCTTCTATATTAAATGTTGCAGAAGAGAATATTGGGGAGTTCCGTTTTTGGAAACAGAAAAGGTTTATTAGCAGAACTCTACAATTATCAATTCCTGACAGCACAGTCATGGCAGCTTCCATCTCACAGACCCCTTCACATAAAACTGCAGTCCACTTACCCAACTCAATTGCTCTCCAGTATCAAATGCTGACACACACATTTAATTTTTCCACAAGAAAATGTATTTCTTTACTGGCTCTAAGTCCAGAAAAGGCAAACAAGAACCTTTGTCTTAGAAGAATCACAGAACCACGGCATATTCTGGGTTGGAGGGGACCCCCAAGGGCTATTGCATGCATATGCTTTCATGGGTTTGAATATTTGTGAACATTAATCAGCCATACCTCCTCCAGCACTCAGAGATGGCTAAGATTGCTTGTATGTGCATGTACAGCACATAGGAGACTGCAGCTGATGCATTAATTTCACTTTGTACACAGCAATTTGTTCATGAATCACACATCTCAATAACTGCAAATGAAATAGATCCAAAATTTCCACTGAAGTCCAGTCTGGCTCCACAAATTAGACAATTGTGCAATCTTCTCATTCTCTTGACCTGTCCAGGAAATACAATCACATAGATTAGGCTTCTCACAGACCAGGCATGCTCATTCATCACATTTAAAACCTGGATATAATTCTTTGCTTTGGAGGCACATGTTCAACCTCCCACCTTGCTCCACTTTACAAAGTCATGAGATGGAGGAGAAGTTACTTAATTCTTGTTTAAAGTGATCCATTTTGATAAATATTTAATAATTAAAAATAAAATAACAGTATAGACACCTACATGAGCAGTAGCTATAGCACATCTGAGCTTTGCCACATGAGAACTGACCACAACCCCATCTCTGACTTTGGTGGCTGGAACAGTTCTGAGAGACAGGAGCAGGGCTCAGCTCCCCAGACAAGGAGAAAAGTTTTTGCCATTTCCAGATGCTGGCTGACTGCTCTGACAACACAAGAACTGTGTAATTGGTACCATAGTGTCAGCCTCTGCTGCACCATCCTGAGAGGAGATTTAGGGTCCCAGTGTAACAGAGGAATGACACCACAGGTCATTTCAGGCAGCTCCAGCGGCTGAAGAGCACAGTGGTTTCCTAAATCATCTGACTTTGTGTCTTCTTTGAAAACCCCAATAGCAGGATTGTGCTGCTACTTTGTTGTCTTTCACACATCCTACTCACAACAGTTCTGCAGCTTTTAAATGTCCTGATTCCTCATCTGCTTCCAAGTACAGATTTAGGACTATTACTGACATTAGTTTAGCTAGACCTACTCATAGTTTCTCTGGGGTGTTGAACAACAGAAAAGGAAACAGCACGGACACCAGGTGTTCTGCAAGACTTTCAGCTCGTATCTTCATGCTCATATAGAAATGGATTATATGCAGTTTTAATAGACATGGCATTACCACATCCTGTGGTGAATTTTTTCAAGTATAAGGGTTAATTTAGTGCAGAACAGAATGCAGAATACCAGATAGAGTGTAGAGAAGCAGTTTGGCTGGAAATGTCAAGCAGTAAATTGTACTTTTGTCCAGCTAAACAGTGAGGCTGAGAGCTGCAATCTCTGGCTCTAAGCACAGCTGTCTCTGCTGTTATTCACCAGTTTTTACTCCAGGTAAGTAAGAAGGACCATGAAAAATGTCCTGCACAAAATTTATTGGCTCCACCAAATCCAAGTAGTAATTAAGTTACTTAAATCAGAATGAACTTTATACCTTCATTCTTCTGGGCAATTATATTCCCCCAAAGACATTAATACAACTTCAAATTGCCCTTTTCTGAGAAGAGTGGCACAAATCTCACTTTGCAAGTTTGCATATGAAAGGGTAGTCTGTTTACAGCTCTCAATAAGGTATACATTGGGATGAAAGTAGATTTTCTTTTTCCCAACTGAACTCCAGTGTACTGTACAGGTATTATGAAAGCAAGAAGAACACACTTGGATTTTCTTAATAAAAGGAGTACAATTTAATAAAAGAATATAGAACATTTTCAAATGGCCAGAGATGAATAACATATCATGCCCCATTTTAATAATAGAAATACTTCTCTCACTTCTCAAAAGCTGCTCCTTTTCTCAGTCCATGCTCTACCATTCTAAAAATATATTGGGGTAGATAAAAGGTAGCTACATGGTCCACTATATTCTTTTGGTTCCATGTCATTTATAACCTGGAGACAGAGACAATTTTTTCCAATTTATAAATCAACTAAAATTTGAAAAAAAAGTCTCAGAAAGTATTTTCACAGTCCTTTTTAGCAGACATGCTTAGTACCAGTCATCACATCTGATATACAAACTCCCTGAACAGTCTGATATAAATCCCTCCTCAGTCATACCCTGAATTATACCTCCTACATCAAGGATAACGAATTTACTCACTTAAAGCTGTCTTTAACTGAATAGGAGTTTAACATCCTCCTTCCTGCCAGTCCTCACACCTGTTGAACAAAGAAAGCTTGGCTAAACCAGTTTTTCTGGCTTCCCTTTCTTCCTTTTCTATACTACATTTGCAAATATTTGTTTGGTAGGGCTAGGGGGCATTTTGAGACCCATAGGTTGCAGTCTCTTCCTCAGTCACTGTTTTAGACTTCAGCTCTTGAGTATAAGTACATTCCTCATGGTTTGGCTGATCTTCCAGATAGACAGCACCACTCTGGGCTCTCACACACATGGTGCCTTGAAGAAGTTCATCTTCAAGAAAGGTTTTAGAGCACAGGGGACAACAGAGATACACTTACTGCAGAAGAGCAGAACATTAAACAACTTGTGTTATTTGCTAGTCTGGGGACCAGATCCAGTCCAACAGTACCTTAAACCAGTTACCACAGTCTTCCTACTGATTCCAAAAGCCAGAAAATATTTTGACATTTAGGAGTTGAATCCACGATGGTTTTAATCCAAGACTCCCTGAATGCCACGTAGTGAAAGGTGCTGTGGAATATTCCCCACGCAAAACCTCATGTTTTCTCTCACAGGAGTGGTGGGATGCAGGCAGACTTGCACAGTGGATCAGAGTCAGTCTGACAGTGGTGTTCACTGAGATGCTGCTGATGCCTGGCCAGCTCACCAATTCTTTCCACTGTTTTTGAGGCATTTTCTAGTAGATGGTTTATGTTTTCTGATGATGACAGCTTGAGATCTGTCACCGTTTGAATAGCTACATAAGTGCCATTCCTATTTTCAGAAAAAATAATAATGTATCCCATTAATTTTCTTCTACCTAGAAGTTTGTTTAAGGCTCAAATATTTGTCTTTAAATGTGAAATCTGCTACTGCACAGGACAAGGACTGGCAACTGTTGTGATAATACAATTAATTTTCGGGCAAGAGCTACACTACTATTTTGTCTTTTTGTTCATTCTTTGAGTTATTGTCTATGGAAAGGTTAGGCCTTTACTAGTCCCTATGGCATCTTACTGAGATTCCAGGCATAAATATACCATTTTGAATCATCAGTTCTGAACAGAAGGTGCAAGTGGTGAGGTACTGCATAAGAGTCATTTCCAGTGATGCTGAAATGTCCTGTTACAACTTTCAGTCCTAACCAAAGAACTATTGATTTTAAACTAGAGTGTCATGGATTATATTACGGGAAACAAGTTAGGTAGAAACCTCCTTCAATAATTAAACAGCTGAAAAAGGAGCTCACTTCTTTGATTACCTGTGACTTTGCATTCTGCTTCAGCTTTGATCTGGACAGGCAGGGAGAGAAAAGATTTACATAGAAGGTCACATAACTTCAGTCATGTAACACTGGAAGTCTGTGCTGCAGATATCTATATATATAGACATACATACATATTTATGTTCAAAGATATAAAAAGACATATTTGCTTATTTATTTATTTATATATCTCAGGCATTTACCTGGTGTTCACACTCCAGACTTTTAACTGCATCCAAGGCAAGTCTGGAGTGCTCTTTAGCTCATAATAAAAGCAACCCAGGGGAGAATTTTCCAGAGCTTACCTCTAGGACTCTATCTATTTCCATCCTTCCTTTATCTGCTGGTACTTTTGATCAGAGACAGCAGATATTTTCAAAGGCTTCAGTCAAGGTGATTCCAGGATTTTTATTCTGAGAACATAAAGTTCATTAGTAGAATCCCTGTTCTCATGTACTTCATTGAAGCTGATCTTTTCATCATGTGCTTGGAGCAAATATCCGCCACAATTTATTTCCAAATAACATGCTCATGCTTCTAAATTTAAACTTACTGGGTCCTAAATGCTTTCCACTCTGATATATTGTAAAATGCAAAACAATTTTGTATTTAATCCCACAAAAGTTATTGTCTGGATGCACAGAAGATGGAGATGACATGTTTCCAGCTGGAATTGTTTATACATTGCAAAGAAAAAAGAAAAAAGGTGGCATGATAGAGTGCTGAACACCCAGAAATCTAAACAAATGAAGCACCGCTATAATACTAATATCAATTATTTTGCCCTGCCTCTCCTTCCCAGACAAAGGGAAAAGTATTTTGAGCACCCCAAACATGTCTTTGTGTCCCCATCCTTTCAGCCTTCGATCACACCATCAGCAATCACCTGAATCTAGTATTCTATGCATTTATCTCTTCTTTGCCTTTCTCAAGTGGCCAAATCTGTTTTGCTTTTCATAATCTGTATATTGGTCCTTCTGCAGGGAGAAGTCCCTGTCTGTCACACTCTCCCCAACACAGATAGGTTCAGCACAATTCACACTGTCCACGTTTGGTATTATTCTTTAAAAAAAGAACCAGAAACATTTTATATCCAGTTTGTCAAAACCAAATCTTTACATAAGCATGACCTTAATACTTATGGTGGAATGTTTTTCTTATGCCTTTTCAAAAACATATGAAATGGACAAGTAACATGTTGTCATGCTGTAATTAACAGTAGAAATCCATATTTTATTTAAAATGAAGAAAGATTTCAGAATAAAATCTGTTGCCTATCACAGAAATCCCCCCACCCTGTGAAATAAAGTGCATACTTATCTATCACTAGATGGAGGCAGTACAAAAAGGTCAAAAATAATAATACCTGGGCAAAAGAAATAGTGCTTCAGATTTCTGCTTCTAGCTTTCACGTAAGGTATTTCCATTTTTTATAATATATGTTTTTACCACACATTTCTTACATTACAAATGAATATACTCCAGGGTCGTAGGAGCTGGCTACAATATGAGCAGGTATTTCTGCAATACAAGAGGAGAGATTTACAGCATGTAATTTCAGTGAAACAAACTGGCAGCTAAGCCATAGATAGTAAACTATCTATGTTTTTATCTGGCTGAAGGAGATAACATTGTTTGTGAAGTACATCACATTTGTTATCTTGCTCTGTCTCAGAGATCTCTTCAAAGGACTTGCTCGTGTTTCACTTGTGCCTAGGTGGAAGGAACGGAAGAAACTTAGCATGGGCTCTTTATTTTTAATGGGCACACAATTTCAAGTTGACTTCACCTGCTTAAACAGCTGTCTCATTTATTATTTACAAAAAAAAAATCTTGAAGAGATCCATAGCATTTAATTTTAAATTTGTCCTTAATCATGATCCATGATCCAGATTATGGTCCATGATCATAATGCTGACTGCTGAAGTCACTCAAATGCTTTCAGCTGCAATTATTACTCAGCTGCATATAAGTAATTACTCATGAGTGGGAGAAATGGCTGAAATTATTTCCTTTAATCCTGAAACTTTTCTCTTCAGAGGCCCTTTCAGCCTTCAGCTTCTAACTCAGTTTCATGCTGCACTTTTCTTCTGCCTCTCCTGCTCTTCCTTGACATTTTTACTCTTGCTACTGTTCTTATTCAGTACACTGGCTTCAGGATACATTTAAGAGCATTACAACTGCAACATGGAGAAGATGGTGAAAGTTGTTAAAATGTAAATCTGTTATGTAAATATTTTTCACTATTTTAATTTAATGCTAGTAAGAAAAAAAAAAAAGCTTGAAATGCTAAATTTAACACCACTAAAATAAAATTAACTGAAACCAGCTGGCAAAACTTATGAATTTAGATTTCCTTTCAATTTGTTTTGTGATTTAATTTTTTTTTTTTATAAAAGATGGAGATATTAGACAAAATTTTTGAAAATGCTATCACTGGAAAATGGGAACAGAATAAGTAAAGGCAAAAAAAATGTTCTATCTTTCTATTTCCATTCTTTTTCTTGGCAGCCTTCTAGGCATCTATTCCCACTTGCCTTGGTATATCTCCAACAGTTAGCAATAGTAACTTTTGTTAAAGAGAGGTAGTTCTGCATCTACATAGCAATTTTTACAAAAATTAAATGGGACCCATCAGTTCATCTAGAAAAGTTAGTTCAGAGATAACAATTTTGCATTTCCAGTTTTTGGGAGTAAGAGTCTAATAAATGTGTACAAGCCACAAATTATAGATAAAATACTCACTCAAGTTACTTTGGGATAATTCACTTCTAGGGGATGGGTACCAACATATAAGCTGAGTATTTGCACATACCTGTGATTAGTCAGGGATATTGGGATATTATTTAAATTTTCTGCTATAAATGGAATATTTGCAATATAAACAGGTACACAGAATTCTGAGTATAACATGAATAATTAAAGAAAAAAATAAATTGGCCAATCATTTCTTTCCTAATGAATTTCCCTAAAAACCAACAATCTTAGTCTGTAAGAGTTACCATTAAAAATCAGACGGAAAAAATTCTTCTATAACTGTTTGGTTAGTTTTTTCTTTCAAGAGAGAATAGGCACAGCAGTTTTCTTGCTGCCTTTACTGTCAGGCTTTCCCAGGATGCTGTCTCTAGTCAGAACCCATTAAAATCATCAACAAATAGAAATGTCTTTAACCTAGATTTAAACCCACAGCCTGATCCAGCGTTTAAGATCTCGGCCAGGAATTTGTTCCACAGGCACCATCCATAATGACTGAGAGGTCAGAGGCGACTTTGCTGCTCACAAGTGCAAAGGCAACAGCAAATGTACTGGAGCTCACTCGCTGCCAATTGTAAGGCCAAGGTTTGTTTTGCAATAGGGCATGGAAGATTAAAACAACACAGGAAACTTGGCTAGAGAACAGGTCCAAGTGGACCTCGAAGGAAGTAATTACTTTGGACTACTGTACTCCCTCTTCCTCCCTCCACTCTTTCACTTCTTTATGTGCTTAATTGTAAATTACCCTCTTCTCCTTCTCTCCCTTAGTTTTGCCTTTTTACCAGTGAAGCAACACAAAAGTGCTGGTGCTAAATTCCTGCTGTAAAACCAGTGCCAATCCTTGATGTCTACGAGCTCCAGAGCACCTTGAGCACTGGAGCTAGTGACATTACAGAGCTTGTTAACGTAAAATCTTCTTTGTGTTACATTTTTTGCAATACATTTTACAAAAATCTACCCCAGGGAGCCAAGGGGCAGTTGCTTCTTTATTACATTTTAGGAGAGACACATTATTAGCGTTCCAGTCTATATATTATGAAATTAAGTGGATACCCTTGGGGTTAATTCCTCGTTGTAATTGTAATGAAAAGAAACAATTTCTAACCCTCCATTTAGGATCTATAACTATTAAAATCCACTAGTCTTAGTGACTCCTGGGGCCAGTGAAGTACTTCAGTGTATATGAAAAAGGGCACTCCCACAGTGTCCAATATAAGTAATTTATAAAAATAACAGCCTCCAAGTGGGAAAACTAACAAATGAGTTTCCATTGAGCCCCTCCCTGCTGTTTACTATTGCATGCTGGATTCATCAACTACATAAAATTATATGCATATCAAAATCGTGGAGCTGGGTTCCAAGATTAGAGTTTGCCAAGAGTAAGAAAGGTAGAGCAGGAATCCTAGAATACAATGATTAAATAGGAGGCAAAATCGTGCAATAAAGTCATAAAGAACTCTCTCAGGAAAAAGTTAAAAAGCAACACTTCAATGGCTTCTCTGTATTAAAAGATACTGTTTGCTTCAGTGCATTTTAAATGATAATAAAACACATTTTAAATAATCAAATATTAACTATTTCAAAAACTTTTACTTTCATTTGAAAATGCAAAATTTCTTTAGTTTAGGTCATGTGCAGTAGCAACAATGCTATTGCCTGTTTTCAATGTCTTTACTGATCTGGCTGTCCTTTCTCTGAGAATTCCCCCCCAGTGGTGTTTTCCTGCTGACTTTAATGCTGTCATCTTTCACGTCATCATGTGTTAGGTTTCACCACCTCGCCTCCACACTTGTACCCCTGATCACTGCTCATAATGCCCAAAAGAGAGGGAAACGGTTCCATAAATGAGATGAGAAAAAATGGATTTAAAACCACAGCAGCAAAAGGAATACTGTGCTCCAGGAATGTGCTATTAAATCATTTTTATGAACTGACTACAGTTTGGGAGCAAACCTTTAGCATGTAATTCAGTTTGTTAGTAACAAAATAAAACGTGTACCATCAGATATCAGATAGTGTCTCCCAATTTAATATTCTTATTAAGATCATTGCTTCTATTAAGCTGAATACCATATAAGTGCATTGTTGTCTAATACAGCATAAGCTCCCATTTGGAATGCATGCATCCTGAATGGAGTGACTAATTTTAATAGCAGGAGGGTTTTTCTAATGCTTTGTTAGAATTGCTTTGTGAAAAAGAATACCCCTTTAAGATTTCTGGAGTGGTCTGTCTTTTTGATACTTGTTTAGCTGCTGTTGGCAGCAGCTTTAATGCCATCTATCTCTCTGTTTTTATTCATCATAATATAAACTCCCTTAAAATAAAGGAAAAGAGTCTTACCAGAGGTGAAGGAAACAAGTAGTTTTTGGTTTTTTTTTTAAATCAACCATTCAACTGTCTAATAAAATATGATGTAAGTTGCTCTGTACAGAAGGGTTTAGGCTGCCATGTTAATTTTTAAGGGAAAGAAAGAATATAGCATCATTTCATATATTTGTGACCAGCAAAAGATGGGTTTCTTTTTTAGGTATTAATTACAAATTCATGTTAATATGTCACCTGTTTCCACTGGCAAACCATGGTCATTAATGTCCTTATTTTTTCAGTATCTACAAAGTGTGAGCATTCACAGCTTGTGCATTCTCTGGTCATCACACCAGCCAGTGGAACTGGCAGCACTATCTCAGGCTGGTACCTTAGTGAGGTGGAAAGTGCTGGCCTGAAAGGAATAAGACCTGTCACTCTTGGCTGCTTTCAAAAGATTGTGGAACATTTAATACAACTATGGAAATAGAAGATGAAATTGAAAGGCTGATAAGGAATTACAAATACTTTCATTTTTACTGTTGGCACCATAAGATCTGCTGAATATATGGGTCTTTAGCCACTGATGATTTTTAGAAGTTACATAAAAAGAACAGGTGGCCTCCATCTCACTGGACAGGTGTTGGTATCACATCTAATGAAGCTAAACAGAACCACTGTCAATAGCAGACTGTAAGTGTAACACTTTTCATGTCATTACATCCCTTTTAATAAATCAAGAGCTGTTCAGAAAATACATGACTATCCCTAGGAACTGCAGCACTTTCTAATATTGATTGTGCAGATGGTAGAAAGGGCTGCACTTCTCAAGGCCAGTTACTAATTATCCCATATCAAATATGGATAGGATGACTGCTGGGCAAATAACAGAATAAAATGTTGATACTGGAAACCTCAGAAAGAATTGGAAATCATTAAAAATTAATCAGAGGACTCTGACCTTTAAACTTCTGATTGTTTCTTCTTTATGCCTTCATGGAAATAAATTTATTCAAATTTATCTGCAAGTCCCAGAAATTTAACTGCTGATCATGTATTGAAGGGAGCTTTCTTGAACTGGGGCAGAGCAGCACACAAATAAGTCTGGGGTGCTTGGAAACCATAGCCTTAATTTGCAATAAGAAGCATATCCACTTTATTCTAGCATTTACAGTAGTATACATAATTTTGAAATTAAAGTGCTACCAATAAAGTCATATAAGTGCTGAGAATGGTTCCTTTTATATGTGAGAGAGCATGGGAACTGTGAAGAAGACAGAGATATTAGAATACCCCTGAGATGCTGAGTTTGTGTATTTTTACTATTTACTTTGATAGTTGAAGAGATTTTATTTGTACTGTGCATTTCATTTGGTGTTAGAAAGTTGAAAATAAACCTAAAACACAACACAGGTGCAAATATTACATTTCAGCTTGAATAACTACACTATAACTACCTAAAAATTATTGTAATTTCAATTCCATAATGTACCCTTTTTTCATACTCATATCCCTTACTTCTGCAAATATAAACATTACTGCTTTATAAATGAATGTATATTTGCCAGCTCTGAATGGCAAATATATATAAAATTATCAATACTGCTTGTTTAATACTGACCAGTAAACTGGCAAAAGAGGTCAAAGCAAGGAGAAATACTGGAACATTCAAATAATGTAGTTACTACTTATGAAATAATGACCAAAAGTCTGAATTTGCTTCTTACAGAAAAAAGCCAACAAACCAACCAAACAAAAGGAAACATTCTATTTTAATTGCTTTTGTTAATTTTTTGAACTTGTCATTTTAGTTACTGATGTAATTTCTTCAGAATACACTTCTAACATAAATAACTGTATTTTTCAGACTTCATTTTGCGAAAGAAGAAGAAAGAAATCACATGGTCTCAATGTTCCCCGTCAAACCATAAATACAAGAAAGACTGCAATGCTCTTGGTTTGTGATGGGAGTTAGTAAAACATTTGTACATGGTGAAAAGACCAATGAAAGACCCAGCATCGATTGATTCAGTGAAAATCAGTATAAAATTTTTCTACTGACATGAAGTGAATCTATTTGTTTCCTCATAAAAAGGACAAATCACCCCAATATATTTTGCTGTTACATCCTAACTATAAAGTCATAGACAAAAAGCTTAAAGTAAGAGCAAATATCACTCCAGAATATAAACTGATTCAGCATTCACCTGGGAGAATGGAACTCTGGCTTCCAGTTTCTGCTTGCAATTAATATTTGGATTATCTCCATCTTAAATACCTCCTAGCCATGTGGATTCAATTGACAAGCACAGACAGCAACTGAAGGCAGGATTTCCACATTGCTGATGGTCCCTCAGCACTGCTGTATGATCAGGGAAAACAGACACTTGCTAAATGGGTGCAACCTAACCCAAAGGCCAGACTGGGACTGCCAGTGCCTTTGACTGTTTTGGGAAAACAAGGTTGGAGAAAGGCCTGTCATTATAGGCCAAAGCATACAACAAAGGTTATTTTCATTCATAGCTGAACCACTGAATCCAGCCACACAGCACAAAGATAATTTACCCATGGGTCCCTCAGAATATCACCAGAGTAACTGGCCAGGGCTGAAGATAAGCTTCCATTTGGTGTTGAAAAATTATCTCCCCTACTTTCTGACGAGCATTTTCCAAAATGCACCTGCCCCTGATGCCTTGAGAGGCTACCTAGAACACAGACTGTAAATGTTAAAGGAATAAAGTAATAAATTAAATTCATTATAAAGGCCTTCAAAGGCTACACCTTGGGTAGTACAAGAGCCCAACCGTGGCTAAACCAAACATGGACAATGGATCATGAGTTTTCACACTTTTATAAGCTTTGGCCCATTTACATATTGGGGTTAATTGTCCAATTACAGCTTCAGGTTATGAAGTCCCATCATCCCAGATTGCTCTCCTCACTTCACTGCTGTTTATAATTTTGGGGCCTGAAGCTGCAATGGTGTCCTTGGTTCTCGGGCTGGAAAAGAATTGTTTTGTCTGACTAAACTGTGAGGAGAACTTGCTAACACTTCATATGAAGTTCAGAGTTATAAACTAATGCAGGACAGAATCTGGAAAATATGAAAGCTAAAACTTAAGGTATCACTCCAAGCAGGAGAATGCAGAGCAGGAAGAATCACACACCATCTGTGCTCACCCTGGCACAAGACACCACTCAAACATGACTGCATGAGGGTTTTAAATGAGCAAAAAAGAACAATTACGCACCTTGAGGAGCCTTTGTGCCTTTTCTTTAAGCTCACACATTTTCCATTGTGAATAAATTGTTACTTGCTTAATCCATGAAAGATATTTTTTAACAAAATAATTAAAAGAATAAGAAACAAAATGAAGTGAATACCATGTCAACTCCTCACTGGTAAGTAAATTGTTCTTCGGTGTGGTAGGTATTTGGGGCCATTTACAATCAAGCTGAAGAACTGGTGTGCTACACAAATATTTCCTACTAGCAGCTCATTCAAATAAGTGCACAAGGCATTGCCTCTCTTCAGACATTTTGTTTAGAAAGTTTAATTGTCTGAACTGCTTTGTTCTCCACATATGTTAAAAGCAGACTCATCACTGAGTTAAAATAACCAAAAACTGTCTCCACAGACTTTTAAATAACAGTTCCTCCCCTTTTACTCTTGGCATTGCTACAAATGAAAAACAGAATATTGGAGGATTGCTACAGATCCTTCAGCTTTTCCATTTGCAAAGAAAATTTGAGCTTTTTTTAAAGAAGCATGTCATAGTTTCAGGAGAAGATCCTTTGCTAGTGAAGGTTCATGTCCACAGCTGAATAAACCCATGGATCTGACCAGGTTTTGTTTTCATTTTTACACTGTATCTATGAAAGTTTCTCCTTTATACTCTGGAAGAAGCAACGGAACAAGAGTGGTTTTTTTTAAATCTAAAACTTAAAACAGTTAATTATGCTCTGAGGAACTATCTGAAATGAAAAAAAAACCCAACCAAACCATAATTCAGAAATATTTATTAGTATGTGAAAGTAACATTCAATTGCAAATGAAAAGAGGGGTCATGAAAGTTTTACCAGCAGGTTCACATTCCATGTAACCTTGTTTCAGTGATACTTAAAAGAAGAACAGCCATTAGATTTTTCCTTCTGACCAAAGCCTCCTTCTAAATCTTAAACAAAAGTATTCAGCACTTCTCTTTCAGGCCAATTATGGATTGGATTGAATTGCTCATTAACTCTGGAACCCTTCTTCAGGTTGTTATTGTACTTTTTTAGATTTCTAATGACTTTGAATTAGATTGCTAATGCCTACAGTACTGAGTTATACCACTTTACTTACCAGAGTTGTTTTTTTCCTAGTGCATACAGTATTTTGGGTGCTCAGTCAGAAGTTTTCAATGGCAAATTTAGAACTCAGAGTCCCTAAAAAATTGAAGAAAAATACTCCCACTCAAAACCAGGAGAAAAATATTTTGCTGGGATCACATGTTGGTCAGCATATTGCCACTTGCAAACAAACTTTTTGGTACAGAACGAAGTTTCAATAAGTGGAAGTGCCATACAGCATTAATTTGGGAAAGCGCAGCAGCAGTGTGTAAACTATTTTAAAAATAAGTAAAATACACCCCCAAACTTGGTCAAGAGCAACTGACTGTTGGCAGAGCCCCAAACACATTTGGAAACTCTTCTCTAGGCTGCAGGAACATTCTTGCACTTCATGTTTACCTGCACTGCCTGCTCAGATATCTCCTGCTGGGTGATCTCCAGCTGAAATGCCACCCTGCATGGGATCAGCCTGGTCTCAGCACTTCTGTAGGTACTGGGAGGGATCTTTTTGGTGCTTGAGAGATGTCTCCTGGAATGTCTGCAAAGATGCAGCAGCCCTTGCTTCAGCTGCAAAATAAATCCAGGTGTTCATCCAATCTTTTGGTGATGGAGAAAGGGAGATCTCAGCTCGTTTAGAGCCTGGAGTCTTCTGCCAGCTCCAAACAATCTCCCACCATGCTGTCAAATCTTTTTCAGAATAGCACAGTCCAGTCTAATGAAGACACATTTCAGTAATTAGTCAAAAACTCTACATCTTGTTTATATCCTTAGTGCAGCCTAGGCCAAGGGGAAGTACAGCATATGTTTCTACTCATTATCAGAAAAATTCAAATGGATGGTGATGGTCACACCACCTCAAGGCTTGATAGCTACTTGGTTTGCTCTGTATCTTCTTGCACCATGTTCATCAATATAAAAAAAATCAACATATGAACAGATATTCAGCTGTCATGTCTACTCAGCAATATTTCAATATTAATTATTAATTAATATTAATATTAAACATTATTTTCAACCACTGAAATTAAACTTAGCCACACTTTCCTTTAAAGTGGATTTAGATTTTTATAATGTTAGATATATATATTACCATTTTACACTCATCTTTTGTATATATTTATCACTTCATTTTTGTACTTTTAAATATCCTTCAATAGTTCCTCCCTGGAGATTTCTCATTTTGTGACTATCTTACTAAGAAAATGTAACTCCAGGAATGTTTGCATTGAGATACAGGTTGATGAATAAAAAAGTATAATGCAGCTGGAAGAACACAACATTTAATTAATCAGTAGAATATTAGTTTGAAAATTAAGTTAATGAACCACAGAAGAACAAAATAGATATTGCTCAGATCTCAATATTTAATTCCAAATTCTTAGTTTGGCCATGTGCCCATCTTCTACCGAAGTTACTTAGAGAAAAATTAAGATAATTTAAGATAATTTAAATATTTTAAGAGCAGCTTATATTTTTCAGGGTAAGATCATAGATATCTATAATAAAACATACTGGATATTCTGGTTATTTATTGCTTTCTCAGAAACCAACTGAGGGCAAATATTGCTGTGCAGTATCAATACCAAGATTTTTGAGAGAAGTAGTACAGCATTTTTACCATTCTCCCCATATGGGTGACAATGAAATGTCAGAAAGTTTGGCACAAAGCTGATTTTTTACTGTTCTAAATAAAGTCAGGTTACATTTCCTACAGCAAGAGGGTGACAAGGACAAAATAAGAGTTTAATATTTTAAAAGTTCCAAAGACTGTGAATCCTTTTTAGTTGGAGGTAGCTTGGTTTTTGTTGTCCCATTCCTTTTCATAGATTCATAGCTCAGAAGAGAAAGAAGTCTCCAAATATAGACCAGCACATCTGTAGCCCAGATAAGGAAAGTGATATACAGTCCCATGATAAATGATATCTCAGGGAACCATACCAGATATTTTGATGAGTACTAAAGAATTTCCATGCAGAGAACAAACACTATCAGGAAAAAGGAAGATATGATAAAATCAAAAATATTTCAGGGACATGAGGAAAAAGGGGAATAGACGGAAATGCAACAGTTGTCTTTGAAACTGCGTTGATAGTGATTCTTTCCATGTTAGTAATTTTTCAGCCAGGGTGTCTGTAGTTTTTATTGAAACCTTTACTATTTGCATTGGACCCTAAAAATAGTTGAGTTAAAATGGATCACAAGTGTTTTCCTCCATTGGAATTCTGATATTATGTGGGTGAAATTGAATATTATCTTTCAAGAAATGCTTTTCTTCCAGAAAACCCCTCCTTCACTTCATTTCTTCTTTCCCAACTTTGGCAATTGTCAGTAATGCCTCTTATTTTTCAAGTTTTACAATGTAAAATTAAAAGGAAAATAGTTTCAGATAAACAAATTTTCCATCACATGAACAGTTAATTCTAAATTTAATGGCAGTCACTTTACTGTCCTCACTACACATAATTCCCATTTAGAAAAGCTTTAACCCTAGAGTTATAAGAGAAGAATCAGTGCTTACTTTAGTATTTTTTTTTCCTTAATCCAAAATAAATCTCTATAATTAGAATTGACTGCTTTTTAAAAGAACAGAAATGGCAAGTGGCTCTATCTTAAATTAAAAGATCTATTTACCTTCGGTCTTCTAATTTTTCCCAGCAATGTGTTTTCTCTGGAGGCGCTTTCTCATCCTTATGAAAACTAACGTAATGTAGGTACAGAGGGAAAACACATCATTGGATTTATGCACTAAGTGACTGGATAGGGAAGATATATACAAGTTTAGAGAAATGGGAAATTATTGCCAAGTATTTCATGTATGAAAATATTATTAAAAAATACCTGTAGAGTAAGAAATGCATCAAATAAGACATTTTTATTGAAGGCTAAATTTTCATTCCCTCATGCAAATGGGGCACAGGGAAGTAAAAAGTAAATACTCACCATTTCTGCATTCATGAGTTGAATGCCCAAGACATCTAGAGGCACTTCTGGTAAACCACAGCTTTGTACAGCCATACCACAGAAACCCTCATAGCCAAAAGAGGTATAAACTGCCAAGATGTCATGACATGTAAGTTCAGCTAACTTCATTCTTTTTTCTCCCAGGATTTCCTTTGTTTCTTATTTCCTATAAGCTTATCTTTGCAGTTTCACTCTGTTAGTGCCCCTTTTTGTCCTGTGCTCTGTATGGCTGTGGCTTCAAATCTGCACCTCAGTGGTCCTGATTTAGCGTGCTTCTCACTCTTCTATTTCCCAGACAGACAAGCAGCAAATTTCTGCTAGATGATTTGAGATTTTCCAAGACCTGTTGCACCCTGGGAATAGTGAACACTGGCAGCATGTACAGCAGGAAGAATGCTGGAAGCTATCTCTTGGCTGTAGCTTTGATTGCAAAGGCGTTTATTTAACATAACCAATACCATTTGTCTAACCACTCATAGCATTCAGTGGATGGTATGTACCCCATATTAAAAAGAACTGGATCCACACCAGTTCAGCTTTCTTTTATCCTAAATAAATAAACAAACAAACAAACAGAAAAAACTCCTCCCCCAAAAAACCCCAGCACATCATTAAATGAAACACTGCTCAAATGCAAAAATAATTATTTCACTAGTCCTTCTTCCAAATGCTTACTTTTATTAATTCTAAAAATTATTTCACTTGGGTATTTTAATAGCTTCTATATTTCAATAACTTTTGCTTTTCAGACCTATAAGTATTGTCCTTTAAAATTACACCATATGACCGTACATTGGTATCTGCTGGAGGGATTTTAGAAGTCATCAACAGTCCAGATAGCTTATGGTTGCTGAACACAAGGTATTTTGACTCTCCTGGCTAATTCCATTTATTTCAGCAGAGCTGTGCCAACACTGAATCTGAGCCCTCTATCTAAATTTAATCTGTTCATTACCTCCAAAGACTATTGCAAATAAATAGGCAATCAAGTAGCTAGAAGGACAGAAAAGAGGGATATGGTGCATAATAGGTAACCTTACAGAAGAAAATCAAAGCACTGATTCCTTTCCTTCCAAACAGCAGACAATAACAGTTGAAACTAATCACATTTCAAATTTTCCTTTCTACATTTGATACTCTGGAAACTTTATTCTGCTCATTCTAAATCAGCTCCTTGGTAATTGACTTCACCAATAACTGGATCAACCTGCAGGTAAGAGCTGGATTTGGATCTGTGGTGCATAAAGCTCTCTGCTCTGCACAGCAGTGAAAGCTGCTCCAACACTTACATGTTTTTTTTCCCAGCAATTGCTGGGAAAGCCTTCAGATGCCCTGACAATGTATTTTACCTTGAACTTGTAAAACAAGTTCAATTTTACCCAGTTCTTGGCTTCTTCACTCCTGCTACATTTAGAGTGACACTTATGAAATAGATATCTTTCCCTAGGGAATGAAGTTAAGAACAATTCAGTTTACAAACTCTAGGCTAAATAGATCCTTTTTGATAATGCTTCCAGGAAGAACTGATGGGGACATCTCTTTACCTGGAGTACACAATTCACCTCTATGCCCCTGTGGACTCCTGCCACCTGTCTGATATTTTCTAGTCATTGCCAAATAGAATTCTATGTATTTTGAAAATTTCAATAGACATTGCTATTTAAAAAAACTTTACAAAGGCACAGTTGAATGTGTCTCTGGGTCAAAGGAGAATCTTATCTCACCATGGTTTCAAAATCTGTGAGATTTTCTGAGGAATGGAGTGCTGAAATCTGATTGCTGAGGCTGTGCAACAAGAATGAAAGATAAAGAGAAAGATTGAAGATGTTTAAACTTCAGATATATCATTATTACCTTTCTCAGCACATTGACATAGGGATTAAATACAGTTTCTCAGAAAAGCGAAAAAAATAATTTCAATAGACTCTAGTCAGAATTAGGTCATGTAAGGATTGTAATTCCCACACATAAAATAAGAATATTCTATAATGAAACAGAATAGTCCTTGAAGTAGGGCATTTAATCATCATCATCATCATCCTAAAAGTGCCTGGTTTTGATTAGACTTCAGATTTTTTTTTTTCTATTTATTTATCTCTTTAAACTCTTCAGGTCAGCATGTATTGAATTTTGGTGTCCTGGTGTTGCTGTCTCTGTCTTCAAACTCTTCTTCAGAAACTGTATTTGTTTTCTTCTGTCTTCAGACCAAATATGAATAGTATCATATGAAGTTCTTCCATCTTATGACAATAGAATAAGAAGAATAGAATAAGAATAGAATAGAATAAAAACAGAAGCAACAGAATTCAATCTCCTACTGTGGGGCACAAGCTCCTGCTTTACTCAATAATCTTGGCCAAACCATTTAGTCTTTGGGAGACCACACACATGACTCTGACCTATGGCTGATGACCAACAGAGGATCTCAGTTCACTGGAAGAAAACCATAACTCTTGTCAGACACAGCCACCCTACCAACATACAGCATAAATGTCATGAGCACCCAGAGGAGAGGAGCAGGCAGAACAAACTCAAAGTGCCTCAGGTTTGTACTACTATGCCTTTTATTCATAAGGCTATTAGATAACCTAATGTGGGTATTTGATCCTTTGAATAGTTCTCATTTTTTGTCTAATTACTGCTAATGGAGTTAATTCCCTGCCTTTCCCATGGCTGTTTTTAGCAGTGGAATACTCAGTAAGAAAAGGTGTGGGGAGCAATTGAGGGGGAAAGCAGTGTGTTGTGAAAAGGGAAGGGTACTTTAGTCTAAAATACATTTGCATTTCAAAAGATTAGCGTAAGTCATGTGTGCTTACCTGGTGCTTGCTTTTTAAAATTTAATTAATGCTAGAAAGACACTTTAAGACATAGTACTCTAAAGGTGCTTGGAAGAAAAAAAATTGTCCCCCAAGTGTCTGATGTGAAGAGCCCCTAGGTGACACTCAGAGTAATGCACTTTTTGAGCACTTAAATTTACTAGTGTCTTTCAGTGCTTCATTAACATAATTCAACACAATTATAGATATAAACACTTTATAAGCACTTAGTGCTAGGAGTATCAAAAAGTTGTTGATCTCCATCAGTCTGTACTGAAAACAAAAAGCTCCAGCACAGCACTCCAATAAATGCTTAAAACCATTCCATACTTATCAATAGCACTCAAAATGTGACAAAAAGGATAAAAAAGGGTCTTTTCCACATGTTCTCTGAATAAATTCTTTAAAGATTTTAAACACCCATGTAGCAGGCTACCTAAAACAGTTAAAATTGTATGAAATGAACAATCAGATTTACTTAATCCTGCTGCTCCCTGACTAGCTGCAATGACGAGGTAAGTCAACAGTGTTTTCCAGAAAAGGATAACCAAAAATGGTGCCATTCAGAATAACAATCATCACCTTATCTATCACACTGACAGGTTAAATCTTCTGGGGAAGGATTAAGAATACACAGACTGGTATGTAGTGCAGGCCCAAAACAAAGTAAGGTGAAACTGATTGCAGGTATGGCATGTGCCATCCCACCTGTAGAGTTTTTCCTGTTTATGCTCCCAACTTACTCTAAAAAAAAATATTTGGGACAAAAAAGCCCACATGAAAAGTGCTGTTTCTTTTCTTGATGCAGTTAGTGAGTCCTCCACGTGCTTTATGCACTTCAGAGTGCTTCTCTGGAAGAGAAATGTTGCTGTCCCAGAAGGTACCCTTGAGGACAGGCTCTGACAGGCAGAGTTTGGCCAGCAGTGAACCCACGTCAGCTGCCTGTGCACACACTCCATTTCTCAAACCAGCCACACATCCAGGCTTTGTGCTGAAAGTTCCTTCTCTTCAACAGGGAAAAGAGCATCAGCACAAAGCTGAACTCTGCTCACAGAACACTTCAATATCACCTCTCCCTCTCTTTTGAGCCATGGATTTTCTTTTAATGGAAACCATTTTCAATTATTAACTTTTTAATTAATAACTTCTGTGTAGTCCAAAAATACTGTCAGGGTGAAGACTAAGTAAACACATAGTAAAAGGATCTGTTTCTAAAGAATGATTTGAAATAAAATTAAACAAAGAAAAAAACACAGGGTTTTTTTTTCTCTTTTCCCTTCTCTTGATATTTGTAATTTAGCATGCATTTCCTCAAGTCAGAGTCTGTGTTTTTCGAAGCAAGTGAAGCACATAAACCTTGAAACATATTATCATCTCTTTTTATGTATAGTAGGTCAGGTAAATTTATGAATAGTTCACCTGACAGTTACATTAATCATCTCAACACTTCATGATATTTTTGCCAGTAAAGTGAAATGAAAATTGATCATTAATTGATTGACTAAAGACCAATCATCACATTAAGAAGATTCTATTTATGTAAACTAAAAAAACCAAAAGACTATGTAAAAGTTGACATTTTTCAATGTCTTCACTTACTTTCACTAGGGTTAGCACCTAACTGCTTTTGAAAATAACCCATTAGAAGTTGTCTCTATTTACCTTGTTAAGTGCTGGAAGTGGGTTCTTGTAGGATCCATCCATTTTGGTTTAGGATATGCCTGATTTGCCTTGAAATTATCTCTGCCATGTGAAATTGCTGAAACATTGCTCTCTGAAATCAGACTAGAAAATCTCTTGTTTTACGTTTGGAATGAGACTGGGAGGGGTATATAACTGAGGAGCCTTAAAAAGAGAGCACAAAATAGCTCTGAAAAAAGACACCAAAAGAATAAAAGAAAATTTGAGACAGTAAGAATTTTGGATTATCTGAAAAATTAAACCAATTTTTAGGTATCTACCAGTAGAGACTGCAAAAACTACCTTCCTTTTTCTCTGTCTGGCATTCTCCGTCAACCAATTTAAGATGATGTTGCAGCAAAGCACCTAAACATTGCTTAAATTCTCTTGAAGTCAGAGGGATTTAAGTCCTGGAATAAAATTATGTGCATCCTGAAGTACTTGGCTGGGCTGGGTTGCATTGCTGATTTTGGCCATGGACAATTTTAAAAGATTACTCCAAGACTGAAACTGTTATCTGTAATTTCTGTGACAAAAGATGTATTCTGTCTCTCTTTCTCTAATACATTTGAGGTAAATAGGGGAACAGAAACAGCTAAAATTGGTTATTTTACAGGGGGAGACAGATGTAGTCTCCAAAAGAAAAACTGCAAGTTGATTTTTACTTCCTTTGGATAAATATATATTTTAGGTTCTCAACCCATCTTTTCTAACACCAAATCTTCACAGTTAAGAGTTCTGTCTCTGTCAAGTTGCACATCATATCTCTCAAAGTTTTGGGTGTTGCTGTGAAAAACACTCATTGTTAGAGACAGTTAAAAAAACCCAAACAACCCACCCTTTCTTCCCTGGATTCAACTGCAGCTGAGGGAAAGTCTGAAACTGTGACTGCAAAAGCTTCAGCCTCACCACCATCTAACCACACAGGCATTTCTTTGTTTGACTTAGTCTAATTCCTCTAGGATCTAGGAGTCTGCTTCAGATCATGTTCAAAACTATTCCAGTTTTAGCAGTTCATTTAGTTTGTCTTAATCTTGATAGGAATCCAAAAATTATGCAGAGAATACCTTAATACTGAAGGGTGCAATCCAGGGAGGTGGAAGAAAAATATACATAATATATACACACAAATTAGTCTCAATGAAAATACAGCCAAATATTCTTTCATAATGCATGCAATAAAAAGATGGTGTAATAGCCTAGAAGGGAGAGTGGTCACTACAAATAAGAAACAGATTCAATTCCTTTTTCATCCTGAGAGGGTTTACAGCAAAAAAAAGCCCACACTTAACCTTGAGGTTTCTTCTCCATGTGTGCATTCGAAGGGAAAACTACCTTCTGGTCTTGAAAGAACAGTTCTAGGTGTGTAACAGGGGGAGCTTTGGGACTGCAAATTCCAAATAGGCAGAGTTCAACCTTAAAACCCTACTCCAGGCAACTTAGCTCTAGACAGAGAAGTAATTTAAAGCAGATTTCTGGAAACATATCTTGCCACATAGCCTTCCATGCCTCTCCTAACCACACAAGTAACTTAGGTTATAGTTCCACCATGTTTTCTAGTCAGGTAATGTAGAGGAGACTAGAGGACTGGGGATTACACACTTCAAATTTTGCTCCTGAGCAAAATCCTTTTTGAATGGTTATTATTTTTATTTAACTTGAGTATTGACCCTAGATTTAGCCCTCCTCATGAAACAAGGGGCTTAATTTGTTGTGACTGTAATTTTGTTATTAGAAAGCAATGAAAGAAATAGGTTGGTTATTTTCTCATTTTAATGAACATGAAATTTATTGTTACACTATACTAGTTTATCCACCTAATTCCACTAAAAAAATTATTTTCCAAACAAAACCCTATGTTGGAACAGTTGATTAAGATTACAACTAGCTGTCTGTTACTCCTGGACTCCCACTATTGTGCAAAGCAGTCTGGCCTTGTGGGACTATTCCAGTCGTGTGACATGTAGGAGCCAGTTAAACATGTCACCTAGTCCCAGCTCTCTGCCATGGGCAGGGACACCTTCCACTAGACCAGGTTCTCAGAGCTCCATCCAGCCTGGCCTTGAACTCCTCCAGGGATGCAGCATCCACAACTTCTCTGGACAGCCTGTTCCAGTGCCTCGCCACCCTCACAGTAAAGAATTTTTTCCTGATATCTCATCTGAACCTGCCCTTGGTTTGAATCCATTTCCCATGGTCCTGTCACTGCATATACTTATATATAGCAGAATGCCAGATTTCTTAACAAAAGCAGTCCAGGAACAATCAGCCACACCCTTTTGCTCATTTTCAAGCCCTGAATTAATTCAGAATACATTATAAATCACTTTCCTCCCCAGACAATAAGCATTTGGGATCTTCTGTCATTCCATGGCCCTTTACTCACAAAAGGTCTCATTTTGTTCCACCCATAGGTTGTTTGGGGTTTTTTCTCATAGCAGCTTTAGTCATAAAATAACTTTTTACTTAGAAAAAATGCATTAATTGAATACATAAACACCATTACATGAGTACGAGGGGATATGTAAATAACGATATACTAAGACAATCATCACAGTTAAAACTGCAGATGCACAAAGACACTGATGGAATGATTATTCGAGTGCTGAACTATGTACATATACACACCCTTATGATGGAAATGATATAAATATTGCTTACTGGGCTGGGCTCTGCCTCCAATGATTGCGCTTGTCTCAATCAATGAAAGGTTATAGTTCAGCCTGGATATGACAACAGAACACAGACCTCCAGTGGAAAATGTAAAGCAACCTTAATAACAACACAATCAGACCCACTTAAAGCATCATACAGTCATTACGTTTTGGGAGGCAAACACATTTGTTCAGCATCTATCTTAATATTTTGCATGTGATTAGCTTAGGTCTGTCACACTGTGTAAGCATGCCAATAACATACTGATGAAGTGATATCAGCATAAATGAAGCTTTGGGGTTTTTTGTTTCTTTGTTTCCTTGTTTTTTTCTTTGTATTGTCAAGGGCACTAAGAAGCATCCAGTAAATTGTGCTAAACTGAGGCCTGCAGCACCAACTACAGTCCTGGATACTTATGAAAATAAGACACAGCTGGAGCTGAGTCTCATTTATCTTCTCTGTGCAACTGTATTTAATACACTATTTACCTTCTCTAGTTCTTTGTCCAAAAAGAAAATATCCAATGTATGTTGATTTTTTCTAAGTATGCTTATATTGCTTTTTCATTGTATGCAGATCTTCTTGTCATTAGGAAGTTCTGAAGAGTCTTGACAAGTATCATTTATTGTTATAGGCTGAACTGTGTTCAAATCTTCAGTTAATTCCACAGTCTACTTAAATATCTATCCAAGTAAGTTGTTCCACTTCCAAAACATCTCTTGCTTGGGTACTGACTGGCCACTGTGGACAAATGGCTGCTTATACCTGCTAAGGAGAAGACATGAAATTCCTGTCTGCCCTTTCCTTAGTGTGTTTCCATCATGTGTTATTAAGATCTAATGATCTAATGCGTTTCTTTGTTTTGCTCTTTGTCAAGAGGGAACACAAATTTGCAATAAAATACTCTTAAAAATGCTGTGCTGTGCAGATATTTTTTTTTTTCTTTCTCAAAATCACTCATATCAACCTACTTGGTTCTTCTTTCTACTCTTCCTCCCCACAACCCCACTGCTCATAGTGAACAGTGTCTACAGGCACTCCGAGCAGAGCAGCTAAATCCAATCTGGGGGAAGCAGATTTGTTGGAAGCACCACAGAGCTCAGCTACAGAAGCATGGGGATGTGTGTCACGTAGAGCTGATCTCATAGAAGCACAAGGGTTGGCTTGTACTCTGGAGCAGATTTCTGATTGAGATGGATGGAAAAAACCCCAGCTATGCAGGCAAGTGCTATCAGTTCATTTGATGTGGGGGAGTGTGCCACGCTCTTTTGGGCTGATAGGTGAGAGGGGGAGACCTTCTTATAGAACTTGCAGGAAAAAATCATGGCTTTATAAAAATAAAAGGAGATTGCTTTTTGTTTTCTTAAAATGTTTGAAAATTTATTAAATTATCTAATTTATTCATATTTAATCTGTAAACTTGCAATAAATCTCTTCACTTAAATGAACTTCTCCCATAGCTATTGTATGAGGAGGAGTATGCAGCAAGAAGTGTCATTGGGTAGCAGGGGGAAGCACAGAACTAAAAATCAAGCAGCCTTAATGGCATGATAATCTACTGGACTGTGTTTACAAGGGCTGTCTAGATAGGTGAGACATGGTATTAAGAAACAATAAAAAGGTGTGAACATTGTCTATAGTAATTTTGAAATTAATGAAGCACCACCGTGTAGCTTTGCATATCCAAATGTGAATTCCAGTTTAGACTTTTGTAGCTGAATAACTGATCTTTATTATGTTATAAACAAGGTTCTGAGGGTTTTTTTAACATTTGCATGATTGATTCATGCATACAGGATCAATTTATAGGTCATTGCTTTCTTTGTTTTTAACAGTTTGTTTCTCCATTATGAAAAATTGCTGATCCAGCCATTGCTCATTACACTGGAATTTAGCTTTTGTACTTCATATTACATCATATTTTCAATGTTGAAAAATTACCTTGTGACTGCATTTCTGGTGACAAGCCTGCTGCTGCTCTTTCACATCTTTTTTCAAATAAGAATAACAATGGTCAGTTGTCTAGATGATTACTTACTTTCCCAATACTCACGGGGTCATATTTGTTTGCAAGGCAAGCGATACAAAACATCGTTAATAGAAAAAGAAAGATAATTATATTTCTAATAAAGACCTTAAATCCTTGTCTCTTCTGTATCTGAGACAATATAGATGATGGCCTTAGGAGTGGACAACTACCTCTGTAGAAATGTATTTCCAATTTCTGCCTCCCAGAAAGGTTTTCCATTGAGCTTTTAAGATTTTTTGGCTACCTATTTACATGCAAGGAGAAAGATATAACATATAAGGGTCATGGCATGTACAATGCCTCCATAAGAGTTTTGATTCAAGGCATGCCTGCATAAAAATATCAACAAAAAAGGATAAGTCTATTCACTGGCAAATTATCATCTAATCTATTAAAGTAAGCAAGACAATAATCATTCTTGGCACTATTTTTTTACCTAAATAATGGGAAAATATCCCTTGTCTACTCTGTGGCACGTATCTGAAGTATGAAGGACACCATGCCCATCTGGGAGTCATCAGCAGCCCTGCATTAATAAATGCAAGATTAGCAAAGAACAAGGAGAATTCCACCCAGAGTGTGCTTTTCTCAGAGAAATTTTATGATGCATATGAAGAGATCTTCTCATTATTGTAAATTGTTGCTTTACCTTCAAGCAAAAGAACTCTAAAGCAGTTTATAAACCTTAAAATATTGAAGTGAGCAAGAGTCCGATAAGGACCACTTTACAAAGGTTTTCCTGAAAAAAATACATTCCTTGTAAAACTTGAAAAAGTTTAGGGTTGTTTACTAGAATAACCAGAGAATTTACTAGAATAACCAGGGATACATAGCACTGTAGTTGACTGTTTTATCTGGACTAAAATATTTTTAAACATCAATGCAAATGAACTGAAGAAACAAAACTTTGCATCATCAAAATAATTCTTTTTCTGTATTACATAAATTAATATCCTAAATAGTGGAGAAATTTTTCCATCTAAGAAAAAAATTAAATACATTCTCTTAGCCCCTTTGAAATACACCTCACATGCATTTGGATCATGAGAAATTCAACCAGCTATTTTATCTAAAATAATGAGTATAATTTTATCTGAAAGGTAAAAGGATATAGTTTCATACTGAGGGACATGGACAACTAACTGCTGTACTGAATGAAGACAATAACAAATCCTGTGGTTTTATAGGCAAGACATCATGAAAGAAACAAGACAAATTCCAAGAAAGATAGAGATTCAAATTCTGAGCTTGAGGTTTACAGGCATTTTGGATCAGTTTTGTGTCTTACTGTGCTCTTCCCTTCAGCTCTTGGAAATAAGGCTAGAACTGTGCACATGCAGATGAGAAAATACACACTAATTGTGAACCTGCAAGGTAGTAAAGAGTCAGTGTGAATCAAAGTATAACAAAATCTTAAGCCATGTACTCACTCCATGTTAATATATCTCCTGCAGGGTAAATTATGACCTATCATTGTACTTTTCTAGTTAGTTCATGAAATACATTATTAAAGGCCAAAAAAAGTCAACCAAAAGAATGCTTCATCTTAAAAAATGTTCTGTAACTCCAATGATTTTGAGTAGGGACTAGTTCAATCAAGTGAGAATTCATTTTTTAATTCAGTGTAATTACTGATTATGCTGCTTAGTGCAATAGCATGATATGGCTTAATTTGCTTCTTTGGATAAAAATTTCGTATTTCATAAGAAGCTTCCTTTCCATAGTCCCTTTTAGAGCAGTTAGTCAGAAGATGTGTTCACTGTTCACTGTCACACATTCCAAACAGGTTCACTAACCTGTGAGATAGGTGGGGATACCTGTGGCTAGGGAGGAATTCAGTCTAGCCCAGGGAAATAGGAACAAAACCACCAGAACCAAGACTACCAGAGGATTCAACTACATGCATTCAGTGCATGAAGTTTCTTTGTAGGAAAGAAGTTTCAGATGCAGAACTGTTTGTGGAAGAATATGGACATTTTTTCAAATGACCATGTTAATATATGACCTCCACTAAGTCCTGCTGAAATGAACTGGGCATGTTCATTGTTAAAAGCTGTATACAGCAAAAAGTAGGGCTTATCTCTTTCTCACTTTTAAAAGTTCTTCCTTCTCTAAACTTTGACCTTAGTTCCATTATGTTCAATGTAGCTGTTAAAAAGGAAATCAATTCATGTGTTCAAATTATTGACATTTACCTTACAAGGAAATAATCAAAATTGTAAGCCTGGGTCATGACTATATTTTTATCATGCGTTACAAAGCTCAGGGTATCTTGTGATCACAGTTACACAGTAACTCTGGTACACAAGAAACAAAGCCTTGTTATATTAAGAAATCATCAACACACCTTAAACAATTGAATTAGACTTCATAGGTATAATAATTAATATGTGCAAAATAGAGGAACAAAGGATCAAAACAACTTAATTAAATGCCAAACTTTACAAGCATATCCTCACCTCTGATACATGGACTTAAAAGCATGTAGGCAAGACTCACAGTAGGAACCATTCTTTGGTTTAATTAATTACTGGAATAGTTAAATAGCATTGAATGAAGAAAATATAGGATCACTTAATGGAAATGCAGAAGTTCGTAACAACCTCCAAGGTGCAAAATAAGAAATCATTTGATCTTGAACTAATAGCTGCTTAAAGCATGATTTTAAGCTTCCAAGATTAATTCAAAAATATTACATTTTTAAAGAAAAAGATTATATTTTCAGTAATTTTAGAAAAAAAGACTATTCTCAAAATGACTACAAAATTCTCAAAAAGTACAAAAAATAATTACAGATTAATTTTAAAACCGGAATTTTATTTCGGATGTGAGCTGTATAAATTAGAGCACTGTGACAAGTTCTAATTCACCCAGTGAGCTCCTTACACATTAGAAAATGCAAGGTTGCTTTTTCTTGGCACATTTATGGGATAATATTTTCTAAATGTTTTCATTTGGGAATATTTAAAAAAATATCAGGCAAAAATATACATTTCTTTAAAATATTAACAGGGTTTTGTGGAGATGCGAATAAACTGCTTACGTATATGAAAGACTAATGAAATTATTTTAGGCCAAACAGGTACAAAAGGACATAGCCAGGACTCCTGCTGAATTCCTATCAATGGACCTCCACAAGCCAAACCTTGGCTCCTTCAGTGAGGACACATGCAGATATACAGACATCTATCACATCTATTGACTGAACTCAAGATCAGCTGGAATTCCAAGTCACAAAAATATGGAACCACTCCAATCTCTTAATTAGTTGTTATATACCCTTATCACTTAGAAGATTTTTCCTGTGAAAACAAACAAAAAAAAAAATTATAATCCTAATATAAATATTAATTATATAAAATTAAAAATATATGAAAACAACAAAACAAAACCAAACGAAAACAAACAATCAAACAAAACCAAACCAGCTTTAAATTCAGGTTATGTTCAGAAATATAACTGTAAAGGATCTAGCCCCAAATGTAGAGATAAGGGAAATGTCTTCTCATTGTATCAGATTATATGAAGGAATATATGAACCTCAGGACATGCAGTTAATTAAGAGCTGAACTGGAACAAAGCTCATGGCTTTCAAATCAGGAGCTAATGTGTTGCCAGCTGGAATGCACGGAACCCCCATGGTAAAGCTGGAAATGCACATTTATAAACTGTGTTCCTCCATGTTTTCTGTGCTCTGGAGAAACACAGAACAATAAAAGATACATACTTATAAATCTCAATTAAAAAAACATGACAAAAAAAAAAACACACCAAAAGAGAAAACTTTTTTATTATTATTTTTTTCCTCCCCAAAAAAGAAAGAAGAACTCCTTCCCCTGAAAGGATAATGGAAAATTGAGGATGGAATAGCACTGAGTATCTTACACAAATGAACTGTGTGCTTCTGCAGTCCAGCAATTTTGTTTTTTCAATTTCTTAACCAAATTTGACAGGAGGATTTAGTTTGTCCAGTTTCTTTTAAAAACTCAGTCAGAAAGTTAACAATCACCTTTAGAAAAACTTAAGAGAACTTGGCAATTACTGTTCATTTGCATAGCGAGATTTAAGCAAAGGAATTAGGTGTGGTTTAGGTCAATTTCAAGCAGACATATAACTGATTGAAGGAAAGCTCTGCCTCATGTTCAGAGAATAAAGTCCATTTTGTGTCTGAAAACCTACATCACCATTGCACATGTGCTAGCAGAGTGCACGCTCCTAAGATGAGATGTAACCAAAGTACCACGTTACACTCATGAAGGAATGCCTTCCTTAAGCCCCAGAAAAGGTCCTTCACTGCACCAGGAAAGAAAAAGAGATCAAGAAAACCTAGAAGTGCTAATTGTATTGCTCTCTGAAATGAGATGCTAATTCCACATTTACACACTTTTAGTTTAGACTACCTAAAATAAGAATCTGCTAATGGTAAAAAGAAAGCTGCATGATAGAACCATGAAACACAAGCAAAACGACCATTGTTTCTGCAATTCAATTTCAGCATCACTGGTGAGATACTACTGGCAAAAGATCTTCTAAGAGATACAATTAAATATTTTTTTATTATCAACTACTAGGATTTTGAGATTGATACTAGAACTTATAGCAATCACAAATCACTCCAAATGCTTATTATAGTCTTTATTGTGCAGTCCAGAAAGAATATAGATTTTAATGAACAAAATTCAATTTATGTCTAATTTGATGCCTACATTAATATGTCTGTTCCAAATACTCTTTATAAATAGAGGTCTAACAAGTAAAATCCACTGATATTCATCCCATTATTTAAATTAAACACCTTCAATTCCATTAGGTCAAGTCACTTGAATTTCTGCATTTACTAACTCTTAGCTAATCCAAAATGCCAGTGAGGATTTACCAATCCTAAAAATAAATTCCTCTGTCTATTTCTAAACCATTCCAGATATCTGTTATAGAAGAAATTAGGAATAATAGGATTCTTGTTTCTCCAGACTATAACTATTTTAGTAATTTAGAGATAAAAGCAATTAGTATTAGATCCTTTTTGCATCTCATTTTAATTGGTATTATATCGAATATTCTTATTCTTCAATGGATTGCTCCTCTACAGGATTCTAATATTAGCATGTCTTTTGTACCTTTTAACTATGTGAAATGTTTCCAGTAAGGGTAATAATAAGACCTCTTAGACATCTTTTCCATTTGCTAGTCAGCTAACATGGTAAGACTAATATTTAATGTTATTAATAATTCTCAAGTCAGGAGTTCAGAATTAAATAAGGAATACAAAAGATTTCTAAATTTAAAGCACTGTTTAATTTTTGGTAGAGGTATGCAAATCAAGAACTAGTACAACACCTGGGAGAAAACTGTTTAAACATGCTTGAATTTCTCTTTAGCTCTGTTTAACCTTCAGGTTTTTATTTCCTGATAAACATTTTCCCTAATGCCTGCTGTGCAAAGAACAACAAGAAAATCACCAAAGCTCCCCACACTGCATCAGTGACTTTTCCTCGGTCATTATCTTACAGCTACCACGAGTAGCATGAAAGGTTTGATTTCTACCACTGCCAACAGGGATCCAGGGCAAAGGATTCAGCATGGTGCCTCACAGAGAGAAAACATGGTCTAGGAGCTGCATCAGGACCTATCTGAATTCGGTCTCCAGCCTCCAATGCTAGAAGAAAACATTCCTAGTGCTCTTAATGCATGTAATCCCTTTTCCTATTCCTGAGTAAAACTGGAGCAATACAGTCACTTTTGCTTGCTTGGTGATGAGCCCATTGACTTCTCTGCTAATGACAAGGGGAAAACAACAGTCCTAATATAAACTGATAAGGGGAAATGAAGTGTACAGTACATGCTAAAACATTATAGCTTTATGTAGGACAATAAGATACATTCCTTGATAAAACTTTAATCTTAGGTATGTCAGGGCAGCTTTTGTTGGCTTTTACAGCCATAAAAACAATACTTGTGAGCTAAGAGACTGCCTCAGGAATACTTGGTGATTAAGTCTGGGTTGTTTTTTTTTTAATATATTATTGGTATTTTTAGCCTGAAAGAATTTTTTTGGTCTAACATTAGCTAAAATATAACTACATTTAAATAGAAAACAGATTTCTTTTTTCCTTTTTTTGTATAACATATATATAAAGACAGAAACATGGCTTAAAGAATGATTCAATAATCTCTGCATTACCCTCAGTTCTTTAAAATCCTGATTTTCAAAGAAAAATACTGTCATATTCTACAGTTACATAAATAAATATACAGTATACTTAGATACTATGGGACAGAGGGTGATTGTAAATACCACTTAATAGCAATACCATATGCACCTATAGTTGTTTTGGGCATTTGCTTTCAGCTCAGAATATAAAGCTTCTATCAGTTTTCAGATGGCAAAACCTGCAACACTTCCAATTAGGAAATGGGACATAGATCTACCCAGTATTTGCTGAAGATAAAGGAAGAGGTGTAAAAAGTCATACATACCTGAAAACTAAAGACTAAGTAAACATAAATCAGAGTTCTGTGGGACTAGATTATATCCCTGACATTTTATCCAATTGTTTCTGTCTCCCCTGTTATTCTTTGTTAGAGATCTGAAAGTATAAGACTTCAAAAGTCTTATGGGGACAAAGCTCATGGGGTGTGAGAGAGAAAAATAGCCTAGATAAAAGGTCAGAAGTTGTGGAAAAGGACATAAAGTAGAATCCAAACATAAGTACCACGTGTGATAGATCCCAAGGAATATTTCCATTGAAATTATTACTGACACAAATTTTTTGAGAATAAGTGCAGATATGTGCACATGTGCATAGCAACAGACAAGCCAATAAATCAGTGTGAGATTAAACACCAATGCCATGAGACAGTGAACAAAATATTGAACACATACACACACTGTACACACCAGAGACATTGCAGTTCTCTATACTGTAATTTTTTGAGGTTCAAATTAATTTAATTTTTTTTTGTAGTAGTAGAAATCCAAGGTTAATTTTACCTTATTTTAAAAAAGTACACTCTATGTAATACTAGCTAATATAGTCTTCTGTGGTACATTGTATAACATCAATATTTCAAATAAAAGAAAACAACATATATGCATATGAATATAAAAATATGAATGCATGTATTGAATTCTATAATTGTATCTTCATTTGAGTATGTCTGTTACAAATAATTTTGTTTGGAAAAGGCAAATAGTGCATGCATTTTTTCCTCAAAATGAAATCTAGGA
Source organism: Parus major (assembly GCF_001522545.3). NCBI lineage: Eukaryota > Metazoa > Chordata > Aves > Passeriformes > Paridae > Parus > Parus major. Next base: position 17,934,599 of record NC_031777.1, on the reverse strand, counting down.
ATTGCATATGGTTTTCTTTTCAAGCAGAATAGTTTCCAAATTGACCTATACATCTATGTAAAGAATACTCTTTTTTGTGTACAATGATTGGTTTTTTATATTTATGCATTAAAAACTTAGTCTATATAAACAGCATTGTGAACACACATTAGAAAATTTAATTAAACTATTAAATGTGTAACCTATTAAGCTTGAACTAAAAATTGCCAAATGCCAGGGAAGCCATTCCAAAAATATAAGCACGTTTATACCACCATTAAGAAAACATACCCAAAAGGAGTTACAGAGCACAGTTTCATAGCCACATGAAATAATATTTTTCTAAGTCAAAAACATAATCAAAACTAGCTCATAAAAATCACACATACTTGTTAAGGGAAACAAATACCTGTGTCCCTGAAAGAGGACAAATAAATTAATTTCATTAGTTGCACTGTGTAAGGCCTTAATCAAACAATGATTTATGCATGTGTTTATGCACACAAACTACTTCATGGATAAATCTCACACATGTAGTTCAAGAGAAATTAGCTGTTGTAGGATCAGGTCCTAAATAAGTGCATGCTCAGATGACTGGGAAGCTGTTCCTGAGATTGATACTCAGCCAACCTCAGTGTTGGCTATTTAATTGAATAATCCAACCGAATGCATTTGAATTGGATTATTTGTGGAGTTAATGCAACACAACATGAGAAAAATGGCAGCATTGCACCATTAGAGATGACAATTGTTGGTTGATCAACCTGAAGTTATCATGCTGCAACGTTAATGAGAAGCCTGAAAAAAACCTCAGGGGACAGAGGCAAAGAAATGCTTCCTTAATTAAATAATATGTTAAAATCTTTAGTCATTACTACCATCAATCTATTTTCATGGATTGTTCAGGAGAATTAACCAAGCCAAAATTGGAGGTATCGTAATGTCTTAAAAACCTATAAACATGTAAGACAAAATTACTTAAGTGTGTAAAGTTGGCATGCAGAACAGAATTAATCCCATTTACTGAACTTTGTTCCTACTTAGTTTCCGTCTTGCAGGGGCCAAGGCGATTACCTAGCTCATTTCACAAACTAATTCTATGGAATGCTAACAGCCATCCCTAAGTCACCATTTGCTTTTACAAACACATCCGTCCTGCTGTGCCATTGCCAGATGATGAGTGATGAGAAGCATCAAAACAAAGTAATTAAGAGAAATATAAGAAAGATGGTGCATCTTAATGACAGGCAATATTAATTACGCCCTGTGAGTGCCCACTACAGCTCAATGGTCACTGCAGGAAAGGATTATTAGTGGCAACTTATTCTGATTTTGTGAGCCAAATTGTACTTGGACTCCTAGAGTCCATCTAAACATCCATATGAACTGTGAGAGCAATTTCATAGTTGGAAATGTGCATATAAGGCCCCTGTCACAAAGCGGTGGCTGGAGTAGAATGGCTGCCCACAATGATGGAGTGTCAAGGCACTTATGGGTCCCTATTCCATGTCAACTAAATAGGAGGAGGGACTTTTGGGCCAGGCAGCCCACATGGGCAGTTTGAATACCAGGGTCCTTGTACTGCTCCTATTTATTTTTTGCTTCTCCATATTCATTTTGTTCTTTTCTGCTAAAACAGGTGCAGTCAAGGAGAAAGTGCCTCACACAGCACACCAGTGATCAGCCACACGCCACACGCAGCGCAGTGCAAACATAACCCACAGGCTGTTTTCAAAATACTGACTGAAAACAAACACACAGAAAGAAATCAAACCCCCTTTGCAGGAAGTCCTCATGGAAAACACGAGCACTGTCTTCCAGGATACATGGGGTGATGGGGAAGGATGTTTGATTAGCTGTTCAGTGTGCTGCTGATGATTCACAGGGAATTATATGATACTCCTCTGTTGGAGAGAATGATAAGATACAGGCCATGCAGGGACAAATCAATCTGGCTCACCTCCCTTTAACAGAAGGTGTGTTTAATTTAATAGAATTATATCCTCTTAGGGTTCACTGTGAATGGATGAAAAGGTGATGACCAACACTGGCACCATGTCTTCAGTCTAGTCCAATATTTCCCTACTCCTGATGTTTGGAAATGGTGTTCTGAAACCTGAACTAATCTAGTTTCAATTCATGAAATGTTTCATATGAAATTCATCACTCCTTCTATGCATCAGTGTGAAGATGGAAACTCCAGTCAATTCAGGAGGCCAGTTTCTGCTTAAAACATCTGAGACAAGCAAGCCTTCACTAAGAAAAAGAATGGTGGAAGGCAACCTAGAACTTTGGTGTGGATGTCTTGAGATAAGGAACTGATACAAAAATCTATTTTGTGAATGAGAATTAAAAAAAAAAAAAGAAAGAAAAGGAACCTAAAATGTTAAGTTGTTCCCAAAAGAAAAAGCATTTTAAGTTAATAGCCACAGTGAAAAAGAAAATCCCATATGGAATGAATAATTTTTCTAACACGTCTTTTTTAATTTGGAATAAGATTTGTGATAAAAATGTTAATGCTGGGGATTTTAAGTGACAGAATATTATTCTAACTCATTCCTTTAAAGTGGCAAAAAAAACCCCTCACAAAAGCTCCTTTGTTAGGCCTAGTTTAGGCCACCTTAAAGCTCCTTTCAATCAAAGTACAGCTTCTCATTAAGGGAAAAATGATTATTAACATCCTCATTTTGCTTCCTCATGTGAATTATTTGCATTCAAAAATGTGCATGGCATTAGTTTCAGGGTAAATGCAAATATGACAGCAGGATTTCTCACCAAGCTCCTTTTTATTATTAGCTCTTTTTATGCCCTCCATTTATTATTCCCTCATCATTTTTCACAATGTATTAAAATGTTTCATTTCCTAAAATAATAATATTTTCCTTCATTTAGTAATTGTCTCAGTCCAGTCTACAAAAGTTTCCATCACAGTGCCTTCAGTCTATGATTTGGAATAGTTTATAATAATTGTTCATCACTGCTCAGGGGAGCCTTGGGCATTAGCTATCACAGTTACAGAATCCCTGCTCTCCCACTGAGTATGTGATTATTTTAGGTGAAGTTCATGTAGCAGGGGGATAGGGCAGGGGCATGGCAAAGCTTATATTGTGACTGTCCCTGATAGACTCTCAGCCGGTGGTCTGAAGATAAATTGAGATGTTATTCCGTTTTTAAGCTTTGTCTGTCCCATATCTGCCAGAAACGAGGCCAGCTCTAAAACATTTTTTGAGCTTATTTTAAATACAACACCAAAAGGAAACAAATAAACTATTATTCTGACTCACCTTCCTGACATTTTAAGAGAAATGATCCTGGGTGCTGAAGATTAGTCAAAGCATAGAGTGTTCAGTTAGAACAAAATCAAGTTACCAGTGGCACACTCTCTGCCAGGGTTGTATTTGATAAACTGATTACAATTACTTCTTTTTTTCCCTGGTCATATTAAAGAAATGAAAATAGATCTGACTAATAAAAGCAAACTAATAAAATCATTTGATCATCCTGATTCACCGCACTTCATTGTGCCAAGCTTCCCTGTTGACTCTCAAATTGTTATTGTCAAATTCTCAAGCACTTATTACACTCAGGATGACTTACACGTTCCTTTTTCTGTCACTGCACTGATGTCCATCATCACACCACCACCATTTAATTGCAGCAAAGACCACTCTGATACCACCCAATGAATATGAAAGAAATGTTTACCAAATTCTGTACATGAACTGAGATAGCATCAGATTCAGAGATGTATCTGAATACATGTAAAAAGAGTTCATGGTTGATATAATTTTTATTTTCTTCCAGAGGAGGCCCTGACATCTACCATAATATCATTTACCACTATGTCACTGAAACATTGGTACTGAGTTTGACCTAGGATGCTGAAAATTACTGAGAGGAGTAGAACCAATAAAGCAGTTACTGGCAGGATGTGTGCTAAAAGCAGATCATATCCTATTTATATCTTTCCTATGCCTTATTCCATCTCACTTACACAAAGGTATGTGCCCATTTTGTACTCATGAGTGTCAGTGTGAGTAATCTATGTAATTGTGAGTTCAAGTAGCGTAACTTACTGCCTTGGAATTTGTTCTTTTTCTTGAAGTGGTTTCTGAGTTATAGTGGATTAATTTTCTGCAGTGTTCTGTGGGAGAGACTTAGGTTACCTTAGGGATCATAATAAAATGCATCAGAAAGAGATAGAAGTGAAGAAAAAAAGCAGAAGCACATCATCCCCATCATTTGGTTGTGACCCACGTAGCCAAATTAAAAGCAGCATAAATCAACTCCAAAAATTGTTCTACCCATGTGAAATCAAGACAGACATGAATAGTGGGAGAGGAATATGGAGGATGGGTGTGGCAGAGAATTCAAGAGACTGCAGGATAAAATCATTGCTCACCAACCTCTTAACAAGCCTGCCAAGTCTTACCATGGGCATTTCTAGCATTGTAACAGCCAGTAGCGAATTTTACATCAAAATAATTTTTGAACCTGAGAAATTCTAGTAAGTGTGCTTATATGCTCTTTTTCATCTTTCTTCTCTATTTTCCAACTCTGATATGAGGATATGCAGCAATTACCATTATTATATGTTTTTAAAGACATATTTAGCTCAGCAACATTTCTTTCACTCTTTAACCATAGATAATGAAATCAGTAACTTTTTCCTGTTCTTTTCAGATGTCCTTCAGAGTACTAAGCCTTTCATTTGGACAAGTAGTACAGCTTATTAAAATAAATTCATTTTAATGCCAGCTAATACTGCAATGATCAGTTAATTATGGACCCCTGTTTATTTTTCCAGTCCAAGATGAAGAAATAAAATCATGACCTGACAATCAGAGGAGTGCATTTCTATGATTTAAACCTTAGTGTAGCACTCGGACACACCCCGAATATCTCATTATTTCAGGAATAGTAAGGAGAGGGCCACAGGTTGAAATGCAAGGCTATATTGGCTGTTTACTAATTTTTGCCCGTCAGCTCTGCTTCCACTTCCTTCACTATATGGAGATATTCTGAAAAATGGACAATAAAATAACACCTACAGTACAGATAGGTCACAAACCCAAAATCTGAACTCCTGTCAAGACTAGTAAAATGACACCATTTTCAAATACTTGTTGAAAGGCCAGTTTGCTTTTGCCATAGAAACATTATTTGGAGGGAATACTATAGACTTAATATTTTCTCTTAAAGGTAAGAAACACAGAAATTATGTAGTTCTTCCAGAATACTTCCAGTGTTTTTTCACTTGGAAAGTGGTGGGTTTCCATCTTGGACCCTGACCTTTGCAACTATTCTCCCTAGTGGGGACAGCAAAGAGTTGTCTCACAGCTATATTTCAGCAGGGGCTGCATGTCAGAATGGTTACTCTAAGGAGCTATAGTCTGTCCCATGTTTCTGTTCCCCAAAGCTGAAGACCTCACATTTTTGTTAGGGAATCAAGAAAACTTTTCATCTGACTGTGCCAACAGCTGTATTATAAATCTCTCTTCCTTCTCCTCTCAGCATTTGTATTTATCTGTTCCAAAGTCCCTCAGAATGGGGGAAGAATCTCTGTTTGGACCTATGGCATAGCTGGATCACAAGCTGAGCCGCAGCCACGCTGCCCTAGGTGGAAGAAGTCGGGATTCACTGAGAGCAGGGTGCCATGAGGACGAGATACAGACTGCAGTTGACAGAACACTTACTTATATCACACACAGGCTGTTATTCTTTAGACCTATGAGACCAAATCCTGACCTACACATCTATTGGCTTCCAGCTACATAAATATGTTTTTCCCCAGACCAGATTTATAGAAGTATGAAATCTTGCACAGCTCCAGGCAGAAGTAGCAGCATGAGCACTGACTCAGCTTTGCTGAGGTCATAGTCTTTACAGAGCCAGCAAAAAGGACTGGCCATTAATTTTCTCCAGTATGATTTCACTTTTCTCATTATGTGCAGAAGTGTTGTTCCAGACTAGTAGGCTGTGGCTGTAGGTTGGGGAGAATGCATTTCAGTGAGGCAGCGCTCATAAAAAAGTGCGACAAACTTCAGTGTGAAGGTTATCCTTGTTGCTAATGACATAGCAAAATGAAATCTCAGCCCAGACAAAAAGGACACTGACAGTGCTGTGCTAGTGGCAATAGGGCCTCCTACAAACTCCACTGTGAGGCACAGCCACCAATGCCCAATACACTTAAGTTGTAATTTTACCACAGCTGGCAACAAAGTACAAGAGAGTCGCTGGCTTGCTCCACGTCCCTGCCCTGGTGGGATGGGGAGGAATGTCTCTGGGAGAGAAACAGTTTAATAATTTAAATATGATAATAGTATTAATGGCAATAAACTTATAATAAAATTATAACAAAATTATAATAAAATTATAATAAAAGCAACAATAACAATAATAATGAAAAGGCAGTGTAGAGGAATGAAGAAAAGAAGAGAAACAAGTGATGCACAATACAATTGCTCACCAACGCTCTCCCAGCTGGGGGCTTCTGGCCAAAGCCTTCCTGTTTATACACTGAGCAAGAAGACATTTTATATCATATAAACTATCATATTTATATCATATAAACTATCCCTTTGGCCAGTTTGGGTCAGCTGTCCAGGTGTACCTGGTCACTGGCAGAGCATGGGAAAATGCAAAATCCTTGATTTAAAATAAACATGTCTTAGTGACAACTAAAATATGAGTGTATTACCAGCCTTGTTCTCATACTAAATCAAAACCACAGCATTGTACCACAATCGAAGACATAATTTAACTCTATTGTAACCAAAATCAGGACTACTTAGAGGCCTTTACACTCCAACTGAACATTGCAGAAAAAAATCCCAAACAAATAACCTAACAATTATTTCAATTTAGTGATTTTTAAATACTTATTTCATTATTTGCTTTTCTCAATAAAAAATAATTAAAAAATCAAGTTCCAATGCCTTTTTAGTACATGGAGAATGATACCTATTCATACAGAAATAAGCTGCTTCAAAATATTTTCTAGGGGAAGAATATCTCCTTCATCCACCATGGGATTATCTGTATTCAATTTCACTTGATTTTGTCTCACTTTTATCATGTATGTCATTCCACCTGCCAGAGAAGTTGAAATGTCTATCAGAATATGGCAATATATATAAGAACAATAGGTCTGGGTCTTCTTCAGTAAAAACTACTGAAAATACACTCTTACACATCTGCTGGCTGAGAAGAAAATGGTAATTCTTATAAGATACACATTTTTCAATTCAATAAAGTACGATTGGCATAGCATGATTTAAAGAGATTTTGAAACAGGTATCTCCTGATAAGTAACTATCAGTGCCTCACTTAAGCACAGCTCATCCAGGACAGAGAGAGGAAGGTCAGGATGTTGATCCATTTGAGCCCATTCTTTTAGGAAAAGGTTTATTGATGAGACAAAGTTCATTACTTTTTGGAAGGGTAAGGGGAGCATTTCATGTCAGGATGGAAAAAAGAGAGAGCAAATCAGTGAAACACAGAGCTGAAATGACACCTCTGAAAAAGGAACGAGGATGCACTTCTTCCACGAGTACTTAATAATAAAAGCAAATAATAAAAGTGAAACCAAATACATTCAAAATACAGAACCAGACAACGCTACTTAAATACTAACCATTTACAAACTGACATTTTTATTCTTAGTTTTTAAGGCTGTGAGGCATTCTGGGAAATAAGAATCTATATGGATCAGTGCAGGTGTTTTTTGAGAGGAGAGATATATTGCAAGTTGCATACTGTGTGGAACTCTGCTCAGAACCAAATTTATCAGGCTATTATTGCCTGTAAGCCATAATATGAAAAAAAAAAATAACAACATACAGTCCATTTTTGTTTGCATAGATGAAATTAACAATTTTCGCACTTTCTGCATCTTCCTGGGCAAATTGAACCCTGAAGCTTTGTCTTGACAGTCTCTTAGAAATAAAGCATTTATTTCAGCTTTCATATTAATGCCTTTATCAGATGAAACTTTTACTTAGTCATATTTATATCAATTTAAGTAACAAGCTTAGTGACTCAGCTTTCTAGCAGGCTATCACCTGCTTTCCTGCCTTTAAAAAAATGAGAGCAATTATTTGTGCTTATGAGAACAATGGGGACAGCAATGCACTAGACAAAAAATATATGAAATTATCCACACAAAAATTACAGAGAAGGTACGACTGAAATAAATGTTCTCACTAACAACCCATTTACTGACCTGCATCTTAAATTACTTATTTGAGTAAATGACACAGCACAAAGGCAATCTGAAAGTCCCACTTGGCTTTCAACTCATCAAAAATGTCAGCTGAGCTCATTTGTTGAGGAATTCTGTCCATATTGATAATTTGCTACAACCCTCAGTGCAGTAGAAGCTTAGCAAGCATAGAGATTAATTTCATGACAACATTTATTTTTATAAAGACACAGATTTGCTTGAGTCTTTGCAGCATGATCCCTTAGTTTGAGATTTAGAAGTGTCCATTGCACTGGAAAAATATACTTTAAAATGCACAAAAATTCCACAGTCTTAACTGGAAAAGATGGTGTCAGGGATAGGGGATTTTTTTCCTCGTTTTTACATAAACCTGTTGAAGCCAAAATTTAATAGTGTAAATTGGCTGCAGTACAAATGTTATTTGACATTAAAACAAACCCAGATTTCTTGTGCAATGGATGATAGAAAATACAGACACATTATATATTAGTTTTCAAAACCAAATTTTGACTTACAGAAGTGAAAGCACTATAAATGAAGGGGAGAATAATGTGACCAATTTGAATGAGTCCCTGGTCTTTTCAATGTTGTTACCCTGATGTTCTGCTGAGGCACCTTTCTTTATGAGTTATTCTATTTGTATGTGGATGAATTCTTCCAGCAAACATCCTTTACACTGAGTAAAAATGAGATGTTAGAACCATTACAATGTAGATAGAAGGGTACTCTTCTTTAGAAAAGACAACAAATTCAGCAGAACAGTCGTTCTAGCACTTATTAAAACTTTTCAAAATGTTGATTCTTCTCATATCCCTAATTACTGAACCACACTTGCATCCTGACAGATAAACCTGTTTAAAATTCTTGAAGGGGCTGAAGAGAAATGACGTTTCCAGCCCAGAGCACCTTCCGCCACATCTCTGACAACAGTCAGCTCAAGGCACTCTGACCCCACAGATGATTATCTGTGCATTGACAATGCTGTCTACAAAAAATGCCAGAAAATTAGCACTTCTGAATGCCTGTTTTGCATTCTTCAAGTACACTATTAGGATTCTTTTGTCAAGAGAAGCATGTTACATCATTGTATTCATAATAAATGCTCTTTGATTTGTATGACTTTGTGTTTGTAATAGACCCAAACAAAGATCTCATTTGTTCTGCTGGCAAAAGCTAATCTGTACAAGGATTTTTTTATTATTTTCTGCAGAAACTGCCTTTCTGAGCCTAGAGATTGGGTTAGCTAAAAGCTTCACATTCATTATCTTTAAGGTACCATGTTAATGAAAGGATTTTAATCATTGACATTGCTTTGTGAGTTATTATTACACAAACCCCTGCTGTTGAGTAAGACAAAATTAACCCAGCGTAAGGGGCATTAAAAAAATCACAGCTAATTAGTAAGCTAACAGGAACAAAGAGAATGTATAACGAAGATGTTGAGAGGAAGACACATAAAATCTGTAGCTTCCATTCCAACATTGATCTTTCTGTATGGAAATCTTTTTTCTGTCTGATTTGTTCCATTAGTCTTGAACATTTTTATGTTTTGTAATTAGTTTTCTAAGCCACAATGTCTCACTTCTCTCAAACTGTGGAAATCCAAAGGCTCATAATAGAAAATGGAAGATATTTAAAAATGCTTTTAAATTATTTCCCTAGCGATCTATATCAGAAACATAAAGTAATTCTCTGGATTATTCTGGGAAATTATTTCCTTATTCTCTTCTGTTCTCCATGAATTGCAGAATACTTTAACTAATCTAGCCAGGTTCCTTTGGAATAAGCCCTTCATTTTAATGGATTCATACTATTGTCCAGGTTGTAATTCCATATGGAGCAGATAAACGAAGCTATAGGTTTAAATCACTGCATGGCTTCCCTTCCACGCTCCTAGTCATGCTGCTTTCCAATGGGCATCACATCATTGTGCTGATGTAAGAGCCAAGGATGAGACAATCAAATCACAGAGAAGTATTCATGCTGGGTGCCATTTGCTTATAATTGCTCTTTGTAAGTTATAGTTTCAGATAAAGCTCCCAAAATGGAATGAAGAGAAAATAATAATTAAGTCTGTTTCTCTTTTTGAGCCTGACAAAGGCTTTAAATTTTTTTTACGTGTTTGCCCTTCTGTTTGCTATTCCACATGTGCCCCCCTTCTCTCTTTTGTTCATCAGCCTTTTCAGCCTGATAATTAAGACTCAAAATATTTGCTGCAGTTGTTTTTTTTTTTTTTTTTTCTGAGACATCAATTGGTTTGTGTTATAAATGTGGAACAACAATCATCTAGTTCTCTTGTGTGCCAGTAATTTAGTATTTCAATAATCTCCAATTGTTCAAAGGTTTAAAACAAATCAACTTTTCTAGCAATTTCCTTTTCTTTGTGGGGAAAAAATGTGTGAACATAACAGTTACTGCCTATAGTCTTATATTTTCCTTTTTTTCCCTCCTTTTTATTTTGTGAACTTTATGAGGGAATTAAAACACAGGGCAATTGCATGGCATAAAACAGAAGACTCACTTCAATAAAAACATAACATTCTTGCACAGGGGCAGTTTTTACAACCAGTATCATTTCTTCAGCTCTGCTAGTGCTGAATAATTCCATTCACTCTTTCTCAAAATTTCAGTAAAATAAATGAAAGGTAGTATCTAATATATTAAGCAACAGGCAGTAGATTTTCATAAGTAGAATTTTCCATGGAAGGATATCACAATGTTTTAAAAATATTGGCTTACCAAGACAAAAAACTGTAAGTCAAAATTGTGGTAGGTCTGTGACATATACAATGGATCCAGGAAAGGCAATGACAAAGCTGGGTCAGAACACATTTTAGAACTATGAAATTTATTCTATTTCCATAACCCTTGGGCAATGTTACTCTTTCCACATTATCAAATATTTAGGGAAATGCCTGAGTCACTTTTTGGGAGATCTGTGGATATTAATCAAGCCAATTATCTAAAATGGATTTAGCTATCCAGTTTATGTAGCACTGAAACTGTTTTCCATCACTGGCCTGGTCAAATAAATCAGTAATAACTCTCAGAACAGAACTAACTTCACAGTCTTCTCTACCAGTACATATTTGTTTTTTTCATTCAACCTTGATACTCCAGGAATAAAATACAGTTTTTCCTACATAACAAGTTTTCCTGTAGCACAACTTTCAGAACACAGAAAAGCAACACAGAGGATGTTCCTAACATTATATCAAAATCCACAAATGATTGAGCTGAAAACCTAGGAGGGACTTTCAAGCTGCAGACAAGAGAGAGACTGTAGAGTTCTCTGTCTCCTCTAGAATTTGGAGGCAATTCATTAGTCCAGTTGAGAAATGACTGGCAGTCACAGAAGACAGAATTCTGTCTCCCATGCTGTGGCCCTTCCCTGTGTGCAGCATCTGGCTCCCTAATCCTGGAAATGAGGAACCCTCCAGGGACTGCAAGATAACAAAACTACTCAGTAACATAAGCTCTGCCTCCAGTCACTATTCCTATAATGCCACCCACTCTCCAGAGAGATTACAGCTTCTCTCTTAACAAAATAGTGCTATGCTGATGTGGTCAGAAGTCCTTGGATAATCCGAAATAATTCACAAGCTTCTTTCCAAATTTTAGACAAATCTGGCAAAGATTTCCTATACCTTTTTTCTAGCCACCAAATGTTTCCTTTTACCTCCTTGCACTAAATCAGTCAGTTTAATGTTGACCTGCTGCAAATCTTGCAATAAAGATTGAAACTACCAATAGCTTCAGCTGTAATAACCCCTACTTAGAGAGTTCCATATGCTGCATTTGAATAAGCATGAACACAAAATACAGAAATTCATGGAAGGAAAGGATCTGAAGGAACTTTTCAGATGTCCACAACAAATCTCTGTTGTCTATGGAATGTCATGTCTTTAGATATGGTAGATGATATGTATTTATGAAAATTAGATACAAGTCTATCTATCTGTGTGGATGTGCATTTGCCTGTAAGAATTGCATAGGAAAAGTGATTAGAAAAATAAAACTATCAACCCTGGTCCATTTGTGTTTTTCAGTTTCATATGTTACATGAGTATTTACTCAGGATTTTGTTCTGATATCTGTGGAAATCATATGCATGATATAATATAGAAATTTGTTACTTATAGCAGAGAGATTTTTTTTTCCTTCTCAATAAATATTGCTAAAGCTAGTGATTGAAATCTGAAATATAGAGATCAAGACAATACCATATTTGAACAGCTACTTCATATTGTTTTAAATGTTTTGAGCTCTGTTTCTTCACAAAACTTATGTATATGCTTCTATATTATCATGCATTTAAGTCTGTTGTTGAGTAGAGCTGAAATTCCACCTCTATCTTTTCTTTTTTTAAGATGATTTCTTACTATTTTAATGCTAAGAACAAGAAAAGAATTTCACACCACTTCTTTACATCTCATACAAATTATTTACAAAAGTTTTTGAATTTTCATGTTTGCTCTGCTTCTCTACAAAGCAGTTATCAGACCCCATTGTGAACACTTTGGAAAAACACAGTCTGGCTGACAAATTAGTAGTATTTGGTGCTAATATTACTAATTCAACATTTGAAAAGGCTGCTCACTGGGGAAAAATGACATGTTCTCTAAGTCACAGGAGAAACTAGGGAGATAGTTAATGGGTGTTGGCTGTGCTGCACATATTGTGCACGACACTGTTCACATTGCAGCTGACTGACTGCCAATAGACGTGGAAGCAGTTGTCAACAAGATTTATTGTTAGTTTCACATCTATACAGCTAGAGACAAAAGGTTGAAAGAATTTTGTGAACTTTAGTCCTGGCTCCTACTGAACAATAGCAACACACACTGATTAACATTAATGCTCTCCCTGAAATAATTTTGCAGCTCTGGAGGTTTTAAAAATCATTTTCTTGAAAGAGCAAAATACCCACAATCCTCAGTAATATTTTTTTTCTGAGATCAATACCTGACTGAATTCAGTTCTACCCCATAAAATAGCAATTTTTGCAGTTTACAACTGGTTTTGGAAACCTAAGACTTAACAGAAGAAGTAGGGTGCACAAAGTAATTAAAAAGTAACCACTGAGGAGGAGCAGATGCTTCTTACTCACAATTACAGGTTGTAAGGAGAGAGGGTAGGGGGTGTGGGGAGAGGGTTTGGAGAGGGGACAGTGGGTCATCTATGAACACTTTAGAGTTTAGCTCAGCAGTTTGAAAGACCACAACAAACTCATTATATAAGTGTATGAATTCTGGAGGCATCAATTTCAAGGGATCCTTTTTCAGTTTCTGTTCCTGCAGTTTGTGCTTCTAGAGAATGTTTTTAACCTAGCTTCACTAAGGCAAAATGATTTACATATATTTTATAACCATATGCATTCTAACTTCAGAAGGATAGATTTATTTACCAAATGCTACAGAATTTAAGCAGAAATCAAGACTGAATATCTCAGGGATTTTTATGTCTAGCCAGAGCAAAGGGTTTGTGTACTTTGAATGATAAAAGTATTTTGAAGGCTCTTGCTTGAATCTCTAGTGTATTTATTTCTTTGTCTCAGATAGAAATCAACTGAGATGAATTTAATTACATTTTTTTGTTGTTGTAGAAGACACCTCTAGCTCTGGAATCTTCTTATCTAATAGCTTGAGACTATGATACACGAGACAGACTGACAGGAAATAACCAGCTGTATTGTTTCAAACACAATGTGCTGCAAAGACACTCTTAATTGGAGGGGAGGATGTGGCTACAATTAGAGGACTTACCCAGTGCTACTGCATGTTGCTGCACCCTGTATCACGATCTTGGAAAGCAAACAGGAAAGGTATTTAGGCACATGCAAACACATGCCAGCCAAACAGCTGATAAAAGTCTTCATGTTCATTATTTTACCCACCAAAGTGGCCACAGGTTTTTGTAAAATCATAAAATAAAATATTATCTCTTGTCATCCGATTGTAGGTGGCATTTCCCAGCACACAGAGAATCATCTTGGTAGTGAAGGACATCTGGATAACAGACAGCACAACAACATCAGAATATGTAGAAAATAGGACAGTAAAAATTTATGGCAATTCTGGATTGGAATGACTCTAAAGTGTCCTAAAATGTATTAGAAAAACTGACATTTCAGATAAGCAACCAGTTTATCTACACACTATTTACAGAGCAATCACATTTTTTTGCAGGAAGAGAGCTGAAATTGTAATGTCAATTTAAAAAAAAACAATAAAATTCACTACTAAGGAGAAAATCAAAACAGTTTGAAACAGTCTTCTGATATTCAGGCAAAAATTATTACAAGGTACAATATGGGAAAAAGTCTGTACATGTCCTTGTGCAAGGAATTAATTGCAACTTTTGTGTTGAGTGTTCCCAAACAGATTTAACATTGTACTGTGTTTGCATGGCATTGATTTGATGGGGGGGAAGGATTTATCTTACTCTCTCTCTCCATTTTAGGATTTTTCCCGTTTTCCAAAATATCTACCATTTTGTATTATTCTTCATAAACTTCTGTACTCAGATTTAGAAAAAAATGCATTATAATGGTCTATTTGAAAATATTATTATAAATATCATCTATATCTGGGAAATATAATTTCTCTTTTCACATAGGCTGAGAATTCCTAGACTTAACTAGGAACTTAACTCCTGTTCCTGCAAGAACACAGAGAGGAACTCCAGCTCTGCCTACACTGTCTGTCCACAGGGTCACTGACAAACAATACACCCACAGGGAAATTTAGTCTCCTATAGCCAACTAGCTCCCAGAATTAGCAGAAATGTAAATATTATGAGGTGCTGTGAAATCATTGACGACTTCTGTGTGCCTGCCTGAGCCAGAATAAGAGCACTCCCAGAGCTTTAATAGAATCAAAAGGTATTACAAGGGTAAAGCAGAGTATTTACAGGGGTAATTTCTGAGGAAATGAGGCCAGAGGATGAGGTACACGCTGCACTGTGTAGTGCCCAAGACAGACCCCCTCTGCATCCTTCATTCTAGCAGTTCAGTGTTCTGCACATGAAATAGATGAAGACTGGCTACAGAAGGATAGGCTACAAGGAGTAGCTCAAACTTAGTGATTTTGGATGGCAGAAGTTTCTGTCAATTCCTTTATTCTGCAGAGAAACAAATCCAAAACTTCACCAGGTTTGTCTGAGCAGTGGTGCAGACTGACAGCAGGACTGAAGTGATACCTTTCTTGGTCCTCTCCCTGGGTAAAGACACAGGGTACTACTTCAGTCATAAGAAAAACTTTCTCTGCCAAGGCTTAAAATCCTGTCTTCCTTCAAGGCCTGCATCACTTGTATCCCAGCATTTATGTGTTCTTGTTCAAATGGGATAAAGGTTAATTTTGAAAGAAAAGACCTAAGGAGTCAAATCCTATCTCCTTGAACATTACTGTGAATTAAAGGGTAGAAACACAGCAGTCTGAAAAACAAGTTAATTTGTTGGACCATTAAAGATAATTTGTATGAGTAAAAATACAATTGTCCAATTTGCAAAGAGGTCAGGTAAGGTAACAAATGATTTAGGAGAGAAAAATTACTAGGTGGTTGAACAATAAAAATATTTACCATGGCTGTTTTCAGAGATAGCATTACAGCTCTCTCTCATCATGCCTACTTGATAAAAGCAGTAAGGGAAGAGCTATTTTAATTACAAAGAATCAGTGCAGCACACTCCACTGTTTGGCAGTTGGATGGAATTAGTGCTGAGTAATGAAGAAAGTTTCCAGAGATGACATCTTCATTAGTGAGACCATGATGTCCCACAATGACTTGCTTGTAGGTCCACCAGGCTGAAAAACAAACACTATATGTTAACCCTTCAAACATCATGAACAATTTTGCTGTGTGTTTCCTGAAGAGAAAGAAGAATTATAAAACAATCTGGTGGCCTATGCAGACAGATATTTCCCTTTCTCTCATACATGTCTGAGCCATTCATCTGTTTGATGTGTGCCCCTTACCCACTGCCCACCTTCCATTTCATGTCTCAGCAAAGGCCTGGTACAAATTAGGGTAGTTCAGAGCATATCCCTGGGTTTCTCCATCTCCTCAGTTAGCAGCCCTAGGACAAATTAAAATTTCACAGATGCTAGGAGGAGAGATATTATAGCAAAGCCTTCGTGCCACTACAGATAAGGTTACGATAGCACTGCCATTATAAACACCTGTTCACAGTGGCCTACAACTTCAGGCTAAAACTTTCTCTCAGGCTGAAACTGGGCATATTTGGGTTCAGCTTCGTAATGATTTTCCCTGTCTCTTCATACCATTATGATTAGGTGTTTGTGATGTGAGAATGCAAACAAATATATGTCTCCGGTAGCTTCAAATGGCAATGCAATGCGCTTCTTCCATGGAAAGCCTGGAGGCCAGGATGTTCCTGTCATGCTAACAGCCATTTTATTGTCCATCATTTCCCCCCAAAATATAATTTTTAAAGTGACAAAATTTACATTTTTTCCCCAAAAAGCATTCAGAGCAGCTAGGGGATGTGGTCCCTGCCAGCTGGCTCTGAAGGATGTGCTGTGTTCCTGTGAGTCTCAGGAGCTCACCAGCACTCTGCAGTCCAGGCCTGTCTTTGCTTAGGTCTTGGATAAAACCCTCCTTTGGCAAAGCAGCATTTTTGGGAGTTCAACATATTAACCAAAATTTCCATAGTTTGGACTGAGGAAAAAACAAGTGCCATTGTATAGCACACAAATCTCATTATTTTAATGAGGCATTTATTCTAATTGTCTAATTTATTTTGAATTATACCTCATTACTAAAATCCTGCATTTTTGTTCTGATCTTTAATGAAGGATGTAATGAAATCCCTAAATACTGTAATGTCTTTTTTTTTTCCCGTGGCCTTTCCCTCCTATAAAGTTTAGAATTTTTGCCAAACATTATAGTTTTTCATCAGTCATCCAGAGCAATAAAGTACAAAGTCTTGCTTGCATGTCAGTCTCTCTGCTTGGCTCCATTCATAGTAATATCTATTTCAACAGGTACTTAAAACAATAAAAAAACCCCAATAAATTATAATAAAAACAATAAATTACTGTAATAAACCTGTTGAATGAGACAAATTTTGTGTTACTTTTTATTTGTATTTCTCATGCACCAAGATATATGATGAATTATTCTATCACAAGCAATGCATAACCACAGAAGCACGGTTTTAATGAGCTGAGAGGATGCTGTATCTATCAAAGTGTATTTTTTAAGAGTCAGATTCACAGTGGGCAGACTACAAAAAGACAAAGAAATGAGAACAGGAAGAGGAGAGAATAAAAGGTATACCAACATTTGGAGAGGGAATATAAAAATAATTGGACTTCAGTTAGTCTTGATATTTTTCAAAATTTATTTCTAATTTCCCTTGTGGATTTAATTTTTTCCCCAGCATAGCCTGGGCACATTGCAACTCCTTGATTGTTCTGGAACATGTGTGGTATGTATATTCTTGTGCACATTCCTGGGCACAAGTACATGATGGCTTTATGTCAACTAAATCTCAGAGGCTGTGGGGAACCATCCTGGTTTTATCTTTTTATATTTTTTATATTTTATATTTTTTATATTTTTATTTATCTTAGATGGGAGACATTCAGATGGGGCAGATATAGACAGCAGTGGGATGCATGTGGAAGGAGGTAAAATGCTTCTTACTCTGGTCACCCCATGTGGAAAATAGAAAGAAGCTAAAGGCAAAACCAAGTAAAAATTAATTGGCTGGTTTGTTTTTTTTTAAAAAAGAGCCCATGAAGAGGACAGGTTAAAAATTATAACTATAAAGTCAGAGCAAGAACTACAGGAAATTTTTAGATGGAACATACCCACCAGGAAGCCACCCCCAGAAAAAGGAAGCAATGACTTTGGTGCCTGCATCCTGCTACCCTGTGAGTCCATCAGGGATGGACTGGAGAGCCCCAGGATGGCTCTGGCCCTTCTCCCAGGACTGGGGCACCACAGCAGCACGGGATCAGCAGGAGCTGATTCACTGATTCACTCAGCTCCTCAGCAAAGCAAATTGTCTGGGCTGAGCTCAGTGCTTGGATTAGTTTAGATTAGATTGTTACCAGTGTCTGAATTTACATCTGGCTCAGGTTTCTCTGCATTACACTGCAGGCACTTTTGCTGGGTAAACCTACAGAAAGATTGCAGAAACACAGTATTTAGATAAATTGTACATCTGTGGAACTCTTTCTAAAAAATATTATTGTGTTAATAGTATAGTGAAATAAGGCTCCTCCCAAAATACTGGATACACAGACAGCAGGAACATCCACAACTACCTTACAGAGAATGAAATAATTGCAAAAGGTATAAGGGAGAGATATTATTATGCTTCAGGGTATAAACCTCAATTTAAAGTTCCCTATACACTGCTGGTACAGGTAAGGTTTGGATGACAATCGTGTATGGTATATTTTTTATTCCTAATTGGACATATTGATTAAAAGTACTTTTCCTGTGCTTGTTGTAGAAGAATATTTTCAGTATATATAAGCTATCATTATAAACACTACTTAAAAACCCGAGTCAAATGTGGTGAAGAATAACTTTTTAAGTCAACACATATATACCAACAAAATTAAAAAAACCCAAACAATCAAGCAGTGCAAACCAAAATCCCAAAAGTTGTGAATGTTTAGCATTCAGTTTCAAATTCCAACTCACAAATGTTGGCATCTATCTCAAATGTTACTTTACTAGTGAATAGATTTATCTGTTACGGTTATGTCAGATGACTGTATGGCTACAAAAAATATTCCTTGAAGAGATGGATGCTATTTCTTCATTGTAAGAAGGATTGGTCATGGTTCAGCAAGACTGCAAAAATAATTTTAATTTAGACATGGGCTGGTGATAATTGCTAGTGATTGAATGCCAATGAGTGAGAGAGAGAAAAAATACCGTATAATGACAGATGATGGTACAGGAAAGTGCTGGTTACACTGACACTGTATCACTTCATCAGACATTATAAATTGAGGGTAAATTAAATTAGGTTAAATATACGGTTATTTAACAACACTCAACCAAATATTTCTTTGCTGGATGGCAAATAAGGCTTGTATTTAACCAAAGATTAGTGCATTCCAATTCTAATACCAATGCAGTTTGTTTTTATAGGACGATCTAAACAGCACTTTATGTTGACATTTCTATTGCCTACTTAATGAAAGCATATCAAATATGCATGGCAAATAAATAGTGTGTTCCACATAAACCTTCCCTGCATACCCCCTATCTTTTATTCTTTGAAATATATTTGTTCTAATAAAAATGCATATCACTGCAATGTAACTAAATCTTATTTTCATTTTTTCCAGACAAGAAACACAAATCTAGATCGTTATAAGTGCGGCTGCACTACTGCTTTAAAACACAGCCCTGAGCTGTACCTCTGCCTCCCTCTAAAGAGTCTGCCTGCTGAGAAATACCCTTGTGACAGAACAGATTAAGACTATCTGAAACTCCTTAATCTACTGTCCATGTAGACAGTGCTGCTGCATCGCACATGAGGCACCAACAGAAATCAGACCTGGCAGCAGGTCCTGATAGCTTCCTCCTCCTGCACAGCTGAACTGCTCTCTGTGCCCAGCTGAAGCACAGGGACCTCGTTTGGGAGGGTCTGGTTAGTTCTAGGAATGGGGGGTGTATTCCAATACGATGTTCAATTTTATGTTTAAATGCACTATCAAGTGAAAATCTCTATTGTACATGTCTCCTGGATACTTGCACAGAAGTCTAAAGATACGAGAATCATTGCAATTTTCATTTTGAGTGATGTAATTAAATCTATCAGTTTCTTACTTGGGTGCCCTACCTGAACACAGAACAGGAAACTCCTTTTTATGTGCAAATATATGAACATAAAGGCATTAATTATTTTTATTTTTTTAATTAATAAAAGCTTTTCAAAAAATATTCCAAATTTTTTTTATTTTTTTTAAGAAAACACAAACATCGTATTTTTTTTCATCTTCAAGTGCAGGAACTACAAAACCCAGACTCCTCAGCTCAATGGGAATGTTTATTCCTGCACATCTTCAGATTCTGTTATTTTATAAAGGAGCTTTAATGCTTAGTCCACCTGGTAATTCACTTTGGGACATCTTTATATACCACTGACAGTAATATGGCTCATTTGGGGTGATTAACTTAACCCCCAGTACTGCAAGTGCCTTGCTACATTAGAGTATCTTTCAAGGAGTAGTTGCAATGTGAGAAAATTGCCTGTAGGATTATTTGCAACAAGGAACCTGTGAAATGTAAAATAAAATTGAAGACTATAAAGTAGAGCATCAAGGATACCTAAAATATTAATAGCCACTGCTCCATAAATTAATTTCAAAGAATTGAATGAGAGTGGAAATCACTAATTTAAAAACAGATAGCCTTGGCAAAACAATAGATAGTTTAGAACTAACAATAGATAATACAAATTCAGTGTATACATAATATGGAAAGAATGCAAGCAGTACTAGCAGCTCTGGTAGCTGAGGAAGTCTGGGACAGAAATGCCTGATCAAACAGGCAACTCGATCTATACAAATGAAACAGAAAAGTTGCATTTTGTTGCATTTAGGCTATCGAAGAGAAAGAAAAACAAGTGCTCTTTAATCCATATTAAAGTAACTCTGTTACACTTTCATTCTAATTGAACCCAGACAGAATTTGTGGGCAGAAGGATTTTAGTTTTAATTGAAGAATTTGGAGCCATTGTCACGCTGCTCTAAATCATGTTTTCACCCACTCTCTGTGGGACAAACCATGCTGCAAGTTTCAGCTGGGTTTCTGTGGGAGATTACAAGCTTCAAAGCTAACATTTTGAAACCTGTTTCTCTTTTGATACATACTTTTTCTTTTAATAAATTTCAGAACAAAGAAATAAACTCAGATGAATCATAAAGGCACAGAAAGTAGGAGGAAAAAGTCTGTAGTCTTGAATCAGGCCCTGATTCTGCATGAGAAATGGCAGAGCTTTGGGTTGGATTCATGTTTAATCTTCTTACTGAAGCACTGTCCCAGAGATGTTCTGATGTGCACCACTGCTGCTTGGAGCCCCAAAGAGGGCCAAGGGCAGGAGCAAGCAGCACAAGGGTCCCTGGGGCTGCTGCTGCCCAGGGCTGCCCAGCCTCTGCCTCCCTCTGCTGGGGCTTCCCTGGGCACAGGATTCACTTGTTGTGTGAACAAAATTCAGGGCACATTCCAAACTGTTCAACGAGCACCTGGGAGTGAGAGTGACAGGACTGCTCTGTCCTGCCCTGCTCCTGCTGGTGAGGGGTGAGTCCAGGTCACAGCCCTGCTGAGAGGCTGTGGCTCACTGAAACCCACGCTCGCCTTTGGAGCATCTTCAACCTCTTATTGCCAGAGCTGCTCGGGGGAACAACTTCAAAGTCAGAAATCCCCCGTGATAAGGCATTAGTGCATGTTCTACAGCAAATAACATGGTTTTGGTTGAATGGGAGCTGACTTAATGGATAAAGAGGTCTTTTTTAATCTCTAATAACTCTGATCTTGCTATTTCCAGGGATGCTTATAGTACAAGATGGTGAAAACTTGATTTGTTTGGGGAGTTCCAGTGCTTAGAAATGTCGAGAATTCTACCAGCTGTTTCTAAAACAAGAGAACAGCTTTCTGTATTAAATATTCCAGAATGAATTCTGTAATTCTTGATGCTGGGTTTTTTTTAAACCTGTGATTAATATATCACAAGACCCTACTAATAATCATGCTCACTTATGAGTCTTATATCATGAGTGTGAATAAAAGAATTTAAAAACCCAGAATTGATACTGCACTTCTAGTTTATATTTAAAAGTCAGGGAAGGAAGTTCTTTCAAACTGACCTATCCATCCATGCAGCAGATGAAAAAACAGCACCAACAGCTATTTTCAGATAACTTACTCTAAACACCAACAGGAATACAATCCCTTTAAAAGCAAGGTTCTTTTGTTCTTCTTTGAGATATAACATGTAGTGCAATAAGGTAAAGGCACCTAACAGTGAATGATTCACTTTCCTATAGTAATGTCTGGAGCCTCTCTTCATTGTGCCCTGCTTACAAGGTAGCAGAAATCACCTTTGAAACGACTTAACTGAATCACAGTGATTATTCTCTGGATAACCCACAGCAAGGCTGCTGCATCTTCTCTTTCCTTCTTCTTCAAAGGGAATCTTCCTAAAGAGCACTAAACTTCATTATATCAATAAACTTGTGATCCCATCTATCCTGTATGGTTTCTTTGGACAACCAACTCCCAGGGATCATTCAGAGCAGCCCCAGGAATTTAAATCAGTGTGGGCTGGGGATTAGACCCACCTTTCACCACTGTTGCAATGAAGGCATTTTGACTCCAGTTACAGAAATCATCAGGAAATTGCAGTGCCTCTGTACTGATTGCACTTTAAGAACAAAGTTATTCTTCACTATAAAATAAAGTTTGGCTGAGCCAAACTTGATAGTTTGGTTTGTAACTTGATAGTTAATGGTTTCCCAAAATTCTCTTCTATCTTCCTGCTTCTATGTATCATGAACTATCTTGCCAAAAGTGTTTCACCCAGTGAGAACAGATGAGTGACCTTTGTAGTGAAATCTGTCATAACTATGTTGTTCAAACAGACATTCTGGCAAAAGAGCAGAAAAATAAAAATATCCAGAGATAATGATTATGTTAAATGAGGACTAAATGACTACTGGCTGATTGTTATTAATTTCACTATTGATTTCTGAAATCAATTACTCCATGTATCCTACAGATGCTGGATTCTTTACTCAATGAATGTGTACAGCAGGATTCCCATAACAGAAGTCAGTGCTGATTTTTATGAGCAGTGCTTCATCTGCTATGAACATAAACTTTTAAGCCAATTTTTTTTTTCCTTTTCTTTTTTTCAGCTTTACACCTAGTACCAGAAATTTGGAGGGAGAGTTGCCTCTTTAAGCTGTGAAATACTGTGTCTTGGCAGTCTCCATTCTGTGGAATCATGATCCTGAGGCTGGTTGCCACAGTTGCCATGAGCAGGCACATGGAGGGCTTTCAGCAGCTAAATAGTTTGGAAGTGCATTAGATACTGATTCTTTCACATTTTCTTTGGGAGTGGTGCTTTCTGTGAGGCTGCCTGGGCTAGAATGCTCTCACCTGAGCTGGTGGCTTGACTGGCACTTGAATATCCACTAAACAGGGAGGGTAAGGTAAGACAAGTTTCAGCTTTGAGAACATATTCAATACTTATACCAGTACATTAATTTTTTACCATCTGGGAAAGCTGGCAAAAAAAGGCTTAAAACTTGGAGGGGTTTTGTTTTCTTTTATTTTCTGAGTATTTCCATTCTATTCAGGACCATACAACTCTGTGACTGTAAGAAATCTTGCTGAAGTACATGACACTTCTATCAGAGTTTGTAGTTATTTAACTTTTGTGTGTGTGTTGATAACAGAACTATTTATTACAGAAGCCTAGAGTGTCTCTTTGAAAAGAAATTACCAAACATTCGCTTTGTACAAAAATATCCTGTAAAAAGATTATTTTCATGAATAGCAAGACCTCACTTCAATTTATATATATCTGTTTGCAATTTCTAAAGACACTTTTAGATAGATCTCATTTCTATGAGGATTTGATAAGACAACTTTGTGGAAATAATAAACAGATTCTGTTTATAAAGGGCTTGCTAACTAGTACTCAAAAAAGGCTTTTATGTGTGAGGTCTTTTTCTTTGAATTGATCTTCACTGGGATAAAACTATTACCTCTTATCATAGGATCCCATTCAGTCCATACGTATACAGAGACTTGATTTTGCCTGAATCCAGATAAAAAAAGAAAAATTCAATGTTTCTTGGAACACTAGGTGATGTCAGCATAGTGACATTTCTGCTAAAAACCCTCCAAAACCCACAAAGTTCTTGTTTCCGTAATATCAGGCTTCTTGGGGAGATCTCATAAAGTTGCACCTACAATGTCAGACTTTTTTCTGGTAGTATTCACACCTAACTACTTTATCAAGGAAGGAGGATCTGACCTACTTTTCTCAGATTTCCTTGATAAGGATTGCAGAATTTATGTACTGAGAAATGCTGAAAAGTTCAGAATTTCAGAATTACAGGAAGCCCAAACTCCTACAAATAACAGTTTAATGTGATTGCATGGGTAAATTGACAACCTTCACACACAAATGTTGAAACACTCGATGCGAAGAGACTCCAGGAGAAACAGGCAAGTTCCAGTGCCTAGTTCACCATGTTCAGGAGAAATGGACAGGATGTTTAATTCTGAAATGCCCCTAAAGAAGAGCCTGATACTAGATATGATCCTACAACTGGCCAGTTTTATTCTGCTGCCCATTCCCACTCAACTCAACCATCAAAACTATCATTTGTAATTTGAGAAGCTGATTTATGTAATCTGATTCACACAAATTTAAGGCATATGAAACATCAGTCTTACTTTCCCATTGCATGCAGAATTTTGAATTGTAGATCCTCTTGTAACTAGTTTAGACCAATAATAAATTCTTTCCTCTGCTCAAAGACCTGGAACAGGATAATGTGAGGCAGTGGGAAAGAAGAACCATCCTGGATTGCAGGTTCCTTTCCCACAGCAGGCAGCTCTGAGTAACTTTGAAAGTTTCAAGCATGAAGTCTCCAGCATCAAAGGTTACTGAGGAAATTTTCCTGCACCATACATCTGTTGCTATCTGATCTGGCTGTCTGGGACAGACTCAGGAAATAGTGCAAAAACACATGGCCCAAATATTTTCAGAGCTGTTATCTCTAAAATATTACAAAGGAATTGTAGTTCAGTGATAAAAAGAGTAATAAAAAAAAAAAAAGGTTTATTTCAACAGCCCTTTTTTACCACTTCAATTTGTGGAATAGAAAATATAAAACAGTTTACCATATTTTAACAGATACATCACGTTCCCCAGCATCAGAATTACAGAGGTATAATTTTTGTATTTTTAACCTCTATTCTCATTTGCAGTGAAAATCTTACATATTTCTTTTAAGAGATTTCACTTGGAATACTCACCTGCCTTGCTATTTTGCTTTTATTTATTGCTATTACACACTTTATTCTATTCCTTCTATGAAAATAAATGGCAAATGACTAACTCATTATACAAGATCTCATAAAGCTCTCACATTTCTTGGGAAAAAAATGGTTCTATGCTAAGATTGCTACTGACAAGCACTTTTTTAATTGCTAGAAATGTATAAGCAAAGAATACAGTAGATCTTAGCACTGATATTTCTGCTGAGGCTACTGTAATCTTCTCTGTATCAGAAGTCAGTGCCATAATTTTGTTCTCTAGAGGGTATGGCTTGATTAGGGAAGTCCCATTGTTTCATCTGAAGTCTCAGCAGATTAATACTTTCATCAGGGCATCAATTTGTCCCACTTTTCTTTCTGCTGCTCTCTGTGAGTGACACAGCCAAAGGAATGCACCTCTTTAAACTGTCATTCAGTTTAACTCCTCCTCTGCAATTATACTCGCATGCATAATACATCATAACAAATTGGATTTTGCAAAGAAGCAACAACAGAAATTACATTTGCTTGTGGCATAAGATAGAAACTGTTTTAATAGAGAAGGGGGGGGTGTTAGCAAGAGATGAAGAAATCTAATGACTTAAAACCACTTACAGAAAACAGTTGCCTTCTGTTTTCCCAAGGTTTCTTCTTCCTCCTTAGCATAAAGACCAATTGCAAAAGGGGAATGGAAGAAAAAAAGGAAATATTAAAACAAATTAAAGAATTTTTCAGTTATCAAAGGCTCCACAAAATTGTACAATGCATTTGTGGTTTTAGCAGTAAAGTTTGCTTCTGACTTTAGAGGTGGAATATAACTGCCTTACTTCAAGAAACACTGTTTGTTTCAGTAAATATTATAACAGAGACAACATCAGGTGAAAAAAAACATAGGACAAATATCTTCTCCAGATCTCCTGGCTGGAATAAGGAACTTCCATTTTCCTTTGATGAGCAAAAGCCCCTCCCTTATACACCAAACTCTGTGATGGTTTTCCAAGTCTCTCTAAGTCTAGAAGACTCAGTGGCTGATTATTCCTCCTCCATGCATCTATTTGGAGTTACTGAAGAGACAACCCAGAATACCCTTCAACTAGCTGACTGGAGCCAAAAAACATATCCCCAGTGTGCATGGGACTTCAAGACAGCAACCAGATCAGTTGTCTGCTCCAGATCCCTCAAAAAAAGCAAAATATGCGTTTGGCAGAACATCAGCAAAGAGTCTTTCACTTTATAAAAGAATTTAGATGAAAGGGAGGAATGTTTCCAGTAGAACACTGAAACCATTCTAATGCTTTAACTCTGAGACAGTTTGTCTTCAAGATATCCTTCAAAATTTATACTGTGCTTTTTCCAGGCAATTTTTATTAACTTCAATTAATTTCAATTCTGCGGCAGGAGCTCCATTTCATTTTAAAAAATAAAGAGGGAAGGAGGCAAGATCAACTTTACTGGGACTATATCTTTGTCCTTTAAAATATAAGATACATTTGGTTCAATATTTAGAAAAGATTTTGTGGGTAAAATCTGAATGTTTAATGTGGGAGCTCTTCAAACTTCAATAACATAATAAACACAGGTATGCAAAAAAAAATAAATAAATAAAAGGAAAGGCCGGGAAATAAATAATTGAAAATACAAAAGCCAAAACACAACTCCCAAAACCATTAAATAGTGTCATCTTAATGAAATTCATAGCTTTTCTTAGCACAGACTTTATAATGATGGATATTCCCTGGAATGTTTCACTCAGATTGAGGACAGTAGCAGTGACGCAGGTGGCAGCTACAGCTGAGGCTGTAAGTGATCTAGATATAAGGGGTAACTGTGATAATTCATATGAGGTGGGAGTTTAGACAGTGAACATTTCAAAATACTCATGTTAGGAAGATGGAGCACACCTTCCTAAAAAAAAAGGATAAAGGGATTTATTCTTATTCCCTCTAAAACTGTGTCCTATTAACTTTTACCTTAATGATGGATGATAGCTCCAGGAGCCTTGCAAGACCTCACAACAAGGAAGCATTACGCTGTGAATTGTGTGGAGAGCAGAAATTAGCAGCAAGATGACAATTTCTGGACTGATCTTAAAAAATAACCAGGTATCTTCTTTCCTATAATTAAGCCAAGAACTTCCTTCTCAATTAGACTGGCAGAGAATCCTGCTCAATGACACTGGCAGGTGGATGTGTAGTTATTTCCAATAGTGTTAGTGTTTGTCACAGGAATAGAAATGAATTAGAACTGGGAAACGGGACAGACTTATGTGAACAGGCAAGTTTGGCTGCCAATTATTTAGGCTGTGTTGGCAGTCTGTTATCTGAGATACAACCACAGCCAAAACTGAGAAAAGTCCTATCTTTTCAGCACATCCTGTGTTCGTCTACTCTTCTTATTAAGATGAGACATTTGGTTGCTTACACAATTATTATCATATTAGTGGCCGTTTCAAGAGCCCTTCTGCTACTCCTTTTGCCACACTAAAACTGCAGAAACAAACCACTGGGATTTCACTGTGAGTAAAATGAATATCTGTGGTGAATGATTAAAGAGCAGGCTCTAAGCACATTTCTGTATTTAGTATCTTCCTGTCACAACCCTTTGTTACAGTAGAACTGCATTTGCTATAATAATCTTTGGCTTGCACATTTATTTTTATACTAATTATATGACTATATTGTTACACAGGTAATTGTGGGACTTGTCAATTAAATTCTCATTTCTGTTCAAGCATGATGAGTCTGCTCTTAGTACCTTATGCACAAGCACAGAAGTCTACCTCTTGTAAACTTTGCTTGATATATGCAGGTTTTTACAGTTTATCAGATATTATGCTGAAAACTTCCATTCTCTTCCTTTTTTTTTATAGTGCAGTGCTGCATAGGAAGGTACTCTGTATTCATTTTTCAGACCATATTTTAAAGTTCATTTTTTAAACTTTAAAAATAATAATGAAAAACTCCCACTGGATTATGTCCAAAGATCATAATCAGGTCGGTACCTGGATGAAATTTTTTAAATCATTTTCCCCTTCTATTGAAGTTAGCACATTTCATGACACTAGTCCCTCTTAACAAAAAGAAATTCATTCCTTAGACTAGGGCAAGCAGAATACTTGCATGTTAACAGGTAGTGTTGTCCACTACATAATTGGGAATTTCCCACAGGAAGAAATGTGATGATGCTGATTTACCTTTTTATGATTTCCATAGTAATCAATGTGTGCAACAGCATCACAGGTAATGATACCATTTAAAACAATATTTGTTAGATTTTTGACATTCCTTTGCATTATATGTGAACACAAACAGTGCAGTATTATGCAGTTTCATTCCTAAATTGAAAAGGAAGTTGACTAGCAGCAACAGGTGGTGAAAAATAAATTGCATTTAGAAAATTCCATCATTTAATAATTTAGGGTGTAATTAATAATACAGGAAAATTGATTAATTCTTTTTATGAGTTTTAGCCTACTGTGTCCTTCTAAATACACAGAGGATCTGCCGTCAAAATCAAAGCGAGTCTAACAGTTCACCTCAATGACTTCTAAGACTTGCACACCAAACTTTATAAAATAATGCACACACTCATCTGGATTAGTGGATACACAGGCTTGGCTTGAAAATTAAAGGCTAGAAAAGAAAGGTTATATTGTCTTGGCCCCTTAATTCACATTTTATGTTATCCTGCATTGAGTTTAATTGCCCACAGGCTGAAAAAATGCTCCAACTGTTTCCTTATAAAATACAACACATGATATAGGTATTTATTGGTCTCTGCAGCTGGGGAAAAGTTAGTCTCAGAGGACTGGGAGGTCCAGTAGCTTCCTTAACTTTTAAGTACTTAATGAACCTTCTTGATGTAGCTAGAAATCTTGTGAGACCAGGCTTTTAGAAAATACCTGGTCCTGTCTACCTCTATCCAGATGAGGAGTACCAAGACAGCAGCTTATATAATTAGATCCATGGTTGATTCACATTTTTTTAGCTTATAAGACAACCTTGAAATTTCTCGATACAAGATGCTGCCATTCAGACATTATTGATTATAGTAAAGATTTGTTTTGAAGCAGAGAACTCAATAATGGTAAGCACTTGAATCGCCCCCATTATCTTGTTACATTCAAAGGTGATACCATTAAAAGGCCTTCCCAAATCCCAAGGGCTGCTGTACCCAGAGCTGCTGAAATACATTTTCAGTCCATGCATTTCATCACACATCACATCCTGCATTGCAGCACCTGTATTCAGCATGGATCTCCCTTACCTGAAGAAAAATCACAACCAAGGGCATTCCTGACTGAAGCAATTGATGCATCATTTTAACAAGAACTATCATCATAGTCTAGCTGTGGAGAATGGAAGCAGTGCAGGGGCAGCAGGGCTGATGAGCCAAGGAACCATGTTGCACACCAGGGGTGCCACAGATGGGGGTGGATGGTTAAAGGACAGAAACCCCTCTGGTTTCTGGTATAACAGTCCATGCCAGTCAGCCATACAAACTGAGACTGGTCTCTTCCTTTGTCAAAGATGCCATTATTTCCCAAATGTCCTCATAGGACCATCCTAAATATCCAATTCAATTCAACTTCATCTAGGGATAATTAAATATACTTTAAAATGCTCAAAGATGAGATGCACAAAACTTAACTGTAAATGTATTAAAGGATTGGTACTATTCTAGACTTGAAAGAACCTTTAGTAAACTGGACCATGCCTCTGAAATTGCTTAGAGGTTCAAATGGATCTGTAACTGTAAATAGATGGAAGACACTCACCCATATTGTAAAAATGCATTCAACAACAGTTGATTGGATGATATCTTGGTATCTTTTGAAAGAGGTGACAAGAATAAACAGCTTTTAATTCTCCTCAAACCATCATAATTAGTTTTTATGCTTCGTTCATTTGTGGCATCCCACACTACTCCATTCTCTCCAGTCATTTTCTATATTGCTCTCAATCACCAGGGGGAATTTGTCAGATCACCTAGAGTTGTATGTCATTAAAACATTGATGATACTCAGCTCTTTCTATGTTTTACCACAACGCCAGTATACAAGTGCTTAGATAAAATCAATTCATTTATAAAAACATCAGGCTGCATTTGAATCTGAAAAAGAGCCTTGAGTGCAGGCAGGGGGAGGAATTACATAATATGAAGGTGAATTCTTTGATTGACAAAGTGTCCCAAATTAACCAGTTATAGACATAGCCTGAGAGTATATGGATTCCTTGATGCAACTAAGCTACACAGCACTATCCATAAGCAGTTCCTATTATCTCTGATTGCTACAAGGTTCCATCCCATCTTGGCAGAGGAAGCCCAGCTTTTGGTTATTTACATGTGTCACCTCTCAGCTGGATTACAGCCATGTAGTTCCTGGGCATGAAGCCATCGCACCTTAGGAAACTCCAATTAGTACAACATGCTGTAATACATGAGCTGCCCTGAGCAAATCTAGCCTCTCTTACAGTGACTTCTTTTTGACTCCTAAAGCAAGGGAAAATCTCAGTTACCACTTTCAAGACAAACAATAACCTGGGGCCAAGATTTTTAGAAGACTAAATTAAATTTTGCTATCAAGAACCCTAAAGTACAACTTTACTCTTTCAGTACCATAAAGCTCAGAAAGGGAGTTACAAGTCATCTACACAGAAGACAAAACATCCCCAATGGTGGAAGGCAGAAGAAAATTCAATGTGCACTTCTGTGATCATATAATATGTATGAAAGAGAGGAGAGGAGAGGAGAGGAGAGGAGAGGAGAGGAGA